>NW_005871707.1:134955-154154 GCF_000147115.1 Myotis lucifugus | reverse complement strand
TCTTCCCTCTCTCTCTCTCTCTCTCTCTCTCTCTCTCTCTCTCTCTCTCTCTTTCTCTCTCTCTCTCTCTTTTTTTTTTACTGCTGCATTAGTATTCCATGGCATAAATGTACCACGGCTTTTTTATTCACTCATCTACTGATGAGCACTTGGGCTGTTTCCAAATGTTAGCTGTTATAACTTGTGCTGCTATGAACATAGGGGTGCATATATTCTTTCTGATTGGTGTTTCTGATTTCATAGGATATATTCCTAGAAGTGGGATCACTGAGTCAAATGTCAGTTCCATATTAAATTTTTTAAAGGAAACTCCATACTGTTTTCGTAATGGCTGCACCAGTCTGCATTCCCACCAGCAGTTCACTAGGGTTGCCTTTTCTCCACATCCTCGCCACCACTTGTCATTTGTTGATCTGTTGATGGTAGCCATTCTGACAGGTGTAAGGTGATACCTCATTGTCTTTTAATTTGCATCTCTCTGATGGTTAGTGACTTTGTTAGTGAGCATGTTTTCATATGCTTCTTGGCCATCTGTATGTCCACTTTGGAAAAGTGTCTATTTTGGTCCTTTGCCCATTTCTTCAAAATATATTTTTATTGATTTCAGGGAGAGGAAAGAACGATAGAAATATCAATGATGAGAGATAATCATACACTGGCTGCTTCCCGCACGCCCCTTACTGGGGATCGATCCCACAACCCAGGTATGTGCCCTTGACCAGAATCGAACGCGGGACCCTTCAGTCCACAGGCTGATGCTCTATCCACTGAGCCAAACTGGCTGGGGCCCTTTGCCCATTTTTAAATTGGATTGTTTGTCTTCCTTTTGTTAAGTTGTATGAGTCCATTATATATCTTAGATATTATCCTTTATCAGATGTATCATTACCATATGTTCTCTCATACAGTGGGTTCCCTTTTCATTTTCCTGATGTTTTCTTTTGCTGTAGAGAAACTTTTTATCATGATGTAGTCCCATGTGTTTATCTTCTCCTTAGTTTCTTTTGCCTTAAGAGATGTATCTGCAAACATATTGCTACAAGAGATGTCTGGGATTTTGCTGCCTATGGTTTCTTGTAGGATTTTTGTAATTTCACAACTTACATTTAAGTCTTTTATTCATTTTGAGTTTATTGTTGTGTATGGTTAAGTTGGTGGTCTAGTTTCATTTTTTTGAGTGTATCTGTCCAATTTTCCCAACAATACTTAGTGAAGAGACTGTCTTGACTCCACTGTATGTTCTTCCCTCCTTTGTCAAATATTAATTGAGTGTAATGAGTCAGGTCGATTTCCGGGGTCTCTGTTCTGTTCCATTGATCTATATGCCTGTTCTTGTGCCAGTACCAGGCTGTTTTGATTGAAATGGCTTTGTAGTATAACTCGATATCTGGGTATTGTGATTCCTCCAACTTTGTTCTTCAGAGTACATTCTTAAGGCAATGGCAGCAAAGGGCCACAAGGGGGCTCTCACTCTGCATAAGAGCAGCAGGAGTGCAGGTTACCATCTGTACTGACAGCCCCAGGCCTTTGGGGTAGAATAGGACTTTGGTGTGTTAGGGAAACAGGCTATTTGGCAGCAGCTGGTACCCCAGTCAATAATGGACCCCAAACAGTAGGAATTCTGGAGGCACTGTTATTACCCCAGCAAATTGCCATTATTAAAACCGAGGGATGTAATATAAAGAACTCAGAGGAACCTCAGGGAAATAAAGTGGTTGGCAAACTAGAAGCCTCATCCCCAACCACTAGAGAAATTCAAGTCGTTTCCAGACTTTGAGATTATATCCTCAGGTCCCACTTTGAGGCCCCAGGCCCCTGGTGAGATTATCCACCTTCTGAGAGGAAACACGCTTTTTTTGGATGCCTCCCTACGGAATTAATAAAGGAGATCCTCGTGGCTTAAATAACTGAGGAAGAATTGGGTGGGGAAAGGCCAGATGTTTAATCCACTCGAATGGACTTGGGAAACACCGAGATGGCCACTGGGTGGCGCCCAAGATTATCTCCAGAGTCAGTGTGTACAATTAACATGACTTTTCACATAACATGCGGGATATTCTTTTTTTAAAAATATATTTTATTGATATTTTTACAGAGAGGAAGGGAGAGGGATAGAGAGTTAGAAACATCGATGGGAGAGAAACATCGATCAGCTGCCTCCTGCACACCTACTGGGGATGTGCCCCCAACCAAGGTACATGCCCTTGACCGGAATCGAACCTGGGACCCTTCAGTCCGCAGGCTGATGCTCCATCTACTGAGCCAAACAGGTTAGGGCCATGCAGGATATTCTTATCCCCAGTTTCATTTTCTGTGGTTTCAGTTACCCACAGTCAACTGTGATCCAAAAATATTAAGTGGAAAATTCCAGCAGTAAGCCATTTATAAGTTTTCAATTGTGCAATGTTTTAAACAGTGTGATGAAATCTCATACTGTCTCACTCCTTCCCACCCAGGTCCTGAATCCTCCCTTTGTCCAGTGACTCCACACTGTATACGCTACCCGCCTGTTAGCGACTTAGTGGCCGTCTTGGTTCTCAGATTGAATGTTGGGGTATCACAGTGCTTGTGTTCAAGTCACCCTTATTTTACTTACTAGCGGCCCCAAAGCACAAGATTAGTGGTGCTGGTGATTCAGATAGGCCAATGAGAGCCATAAAGTGCTTCCTTTAAGTGAAAAGGTGAACGTTTTCAACTTCATAAGGAAAGAAAAGGAAAATTGTATGTTGAGGTTGCTAAGATCTACGGTAAGAACGATTCTTCAACCTGTGAAATTGTGAAGAAGGAAAAAGAAATTCACGCTAGTTTTGCTGTCGCACTTCAAACTGAAAAAGTTATAGCCAAATGTGTGATAAGTGCTTGTTGAGATGGAAAAGGCATTAAATCTGTGGATGAAAGACATAAATGGGGGAGGGAGGGTAAGAGATCAGCCAAAGGACTTGTATGCATGCAGATGAGCATAACCAATGGACACAGACAGTAGCGGGGTGATGACATGTGCTGGGGGGTGGGAGCGTCTGGGGAGATGTCAATGGGGGAAAGGAGACTTATGTAACACTTTAAACAATAAAGAATTTAAATTAAAAATAAGACATGAATGGAAAACGTGTTTCTATTGATGACAACATGGTGCTCCAGAGAGCATAGAACTTAAACGTCACCTTCAGCAGGGACCCCCCTGGAAGGAGTGACACCAAGCTATTTTCTGCCGCTAGGGGATGGTCACACAGATTCAGGAATAAAGTCAAACTGAGAAATATAAACATTGCTGGAGAGGCTGTGCCTGCCGATGAAGAGGCCGCTGCCACGTTCCTGGTGTGCTGGGCTGCATATCTGGCACTTTGTCCAGAAGGGTCAGGCTGTGCTGTCTGTTCCTAAACACATAGATAGGAAGGTAGTGACATCAGGCCAGGCCTTGAGATATGGTCTCATGGCCCCTTCCCAGCACGCAGGCCTTCTTTCGCAGAAGGCCCGGAAGTCTCATCCCAAATTTGGGAGACAAAGGACTGGAAAAAGTATAAATAAAGAGAGTTTCCTCCATATTGGGGGCCCAGAATTTGAAAGACACATTTTTCTCTGGGCCGCCACAGAATTTAATAATAAAATGTAACTCCTGTAGTTGGCACTGCAGTTCAGCCCTTGCTTCGGCAGGGTGCTGTAACTGTAGTCGCTGGCCACCTTAATAAAGGCTCCTAAATCTTGATCTGAGTCCCTGGTGGTCATTTCCGCGGGTCGCCCCATTACACTGGCAGAGTTGAAGAAGTTGAAGAAGTTGATGAGGGCTCGGTACCATCCGTGGTTTCAGACATCCACTGGGGCTCCTGAAACGTATCCCCATGGGTACGGGAAGGGGACCGCTGTATTAGACCAAAACAAATGTTTGGATCTTTTAGCTTTTACGGACCTGAAGGGTTGCCAGTCACCTCATCCGACAGATAAACATGAACCTAAACAACCGTAAGGGCGGGACAGGACTGGAGAGTTCCCCTGGGGCCCTTCCCCCACTGGCAAAGAGAACTGGCCCAGTTACCAAAGGGCGAACACCCTTTCTCATGTTATCTCCTGTGAAATATCTCACTCTCTAGTGCTTTACCCTTTTATTATATTTGTTTCACCTGTGAGGATAAAGTAATGTGTCAATGTTTTATTTACATGTATTTTTTTTTCTTTCAAACTTGAGAGGGGGCTCCCTCCATAAGAGCAGGCATCTTGTCTGTCTTATGTCCTGGTTTCCTTGTGCTTAAAACAATGCCGGGCACATAATAGGCACTTACGAATATTTTTCTTCTTTTTGATGTTATTTATTGATTTGATAGAGAGACAGAGAGAAACATTGATTTGTTGTTCCACATATGTATGTATTCATTGGCTGATTCTTGTATGTGCCCTGACGGGGGATCAAACCCGAAACTTTGGCATATCCCAGCCAGGGGTAAGAATATATTTTTTAAATATATTTTTTTATTGATTTCAGAGAGGAAGGGAGCGGGAGAGATAGAAACATTGGTGATGAGAGAGAATCATTGATCGGCTGCCTCCTGCATTATTCTTACTGGGGATTGAACATGCAACCTGGGCTTGTGCCCTGACCAGGAATTGAACCCGGGACCCTTTAGTCCTCGGCCAACTCTCTATCCACTGAGCCAAACCAGCTAGGGCAAGAGTATTTTTGAACATATAACAAACAGAGAGAGAAGGGATAGAAGGAACATCAACATCTAATTTTCTAATTAAGACCCCACACCTGTCCCTGTGTTGCTTGTCACCAAAATCTATGTGCAGCTGAAGTCCTTCCTCTTGTCTGAAAGCTCAGGACTAGAAACTATCCATGGATTTTCCTGAAGAAAGGGGAATAAGGAGGAGGAAGGCAATGGAGATTTCCATTTGATTTATTTCTCTGCTGGACTTGAATAAACTGGGGGGAGACAGGCTGAAGGTCCAACAGCCAGATTCCATGTGTGACCACAGCTGGCCAGAGGCCCTCCTCCATCACCCCCACAGCCTGGGTGGGTCCTGAGTGTAGCCTCTGAATGGCCCCAGAGCAGCACCCAGGAGAGCGGTGATGTCTATCTCTCCCTTAAAGTCCTTTATATATATTCAGGTGCTCCTATATTGGATGCATATATGTTTAGCAGGGTTACATCCTATTGTTGGATGGATCCCTTTAGTATTATGTGCTGACCTTTGTTGTCTCTTGTGATGGCCTTCATTTTAAAGTCTATTTTGTTGGCTATGAGTATTGCCACTCCAGCTTTTTTTTTTTCTTGTCCATTTGCATGGAAAATTGATTCCATCCCTTCAGTCTCATCCTGTGTGAGTCTTTTGTTCTGAGGTGGGCCTTTTGTAGACAGCATATTTGTTTCTGTATTCATTCTGCTATCCTGTGTCTTTTGATGGGAGAATTTAATACATTTATTTTCAAGGTTATGATTGATACTTATTTAATTGCCATTTTAATTCTGCATTCCCTGGTTTCTCTGTCTGTTTTTTTCTTCTCATTACAGCAGTCCCTTTAGCATTTCTTGTATTGCTAGCTTGGTGATGATGTACTCCTTTAGCTTTTTTTTTTTTTCCTGGTCTGGGAAGCTCTTTATTTGACCGTCTATTTTGAATGATAGCCATGCTGGATATAGTAATCTTGGTTTCAGATCCTTGTCTTCCATTACCTTGAGTACATCATACCATTCTCTTCTGGCCTATAGAGTTTCTGATGAGAAATCAGCCTTATGGGAGTTCCTTTGTAGGTAACAGTTTGCTTTTCTCTTGCTGCCTTTAAGATTCTCTCTTTGTCTTTAATTTTTGGCATTTTAATTATGATGTGTCTGAGTGTGGGCCTGTTTGTGTTCTTTTGCCAGGTCTCCTGGCTGCTTCTGTTCCAAGTTGCCCCCTAATACTCCACCCCCCGCAGCCTCTTCTCAGGCAACTCCAGTCTGCACCATCCTTCCTCCACCTAAGACTCTGGTAAGTGGCTGCAAATGAAAATCCTGTGCTCTGGGTTTCTGTTTTTTGTTGTTGTTCCTTTGTGGTTGTTGTTTTTTTTATATGGCTTTATCTCTTATCAGCTCTGGCTCTCCCTTGTGGCCAGAAGACCCACTGCCTTTCATGGCTGGATGTTATGTGGGCCGCTGTTCTCAGCTTTGCTGCTCTGGGCTGGGGAGCCCAGCCTGGGGTTCAGGCCTCCATCCTCTCAGGGAAACCCCTTGCCCCTGACAGCTGATAAATCCCTTCTCACCCTCAGCCTGCTGACCTTGGACTAGGCCAGCCTCTCTTGTGACCCCACCATCCTACCAGGCTCCAGGTGGTTTCTGCCCTTCCTTGGTCTGCCTATACCTCCAAACTAATGTTTCATTTTTCTCCTATTCGTTGACAAAGCAAACATCTGAAATCAAGGCCAGTGAGCCTAGGGGACCCCTAGTGTCCTTGCCTGGATGCTCCCTTTCATCAGACAGTTCATCATAATTCCTGTCATTCTAGCTTTTGCCCCAATAACATTAAGATTTATAACACACTTTGTCTCCAGCAGGTTACAAACCCTACTTATACTTTGGAAATGCTGCCCCTTCCTGACTCTAGACACCATCACAACCTCCCTCCCAGGCCTCATCATCCTTCTGACAGAGAGCAAAGATCACTTGGCTCTGAAGGAAATCTCACCTCTCTTCAGCAGGAAGCAGCTGCAGAAAGGACCCTAAGCCCCTTTCCCTTAAATAATTCAGAGCCAAGAGTCCTTGAGGGAGAATGTAGTAGGCAGTTAGGCATGAGCAGAGCAAGGACGATAGGACAGGTACAGAAGGTCACCTGGGCCTAGTAACAGACAATTGTAGGGTGGGACCTTACCCCTAGGGTTACCTTTGCTCCCATAGCATATTGCAGTTTAGACCCCCCGACCTTTCATATTACTGGTCAAGTGGTTCAGACCCTCGCCTGGCCATGTGGTAGACCCCCTTAGAGAAGGAACAAAAGGACTGGAGAATAGCCTTATACAACCCCTGTACAAGCCCCTGTATGAACACTCCCTTAAGCATTAAGCCCTCGGGACAATATCTAGGCTTCCGTTGCATTTCAGCTCCAGGCCCAGAAAAGTAGCGAGGCCAGGCAAATAACCCCTTGCCCTGTCAGTGGTAACTATGATCCTGAGAGGACACCATGGAAACGTGATGAATATTCCATTGAGTTACTCCCCTGATGCTTCTCTCTGGAGCATGCCTGCAGCTTCCTCTCTCCTTCCCCTAGATGAGTATATCCTTGCTTTCTTCTTACTATGTTTTAAGGCAGCGGTTCTCAACCTGTAGGTCGTGACCCCTTTGGGGGTTGAACAACACTTTCACAGGGGTCATTCGAAAATACATCCTGCATATCAGATATTTACATTACGATTCATAACAGTAGCAAAATTACAGTTATGAAGTAGCAACGAAAATAATTTTATGGTTGGGGGGTCACCAAACAAGGAACTGTATTAAAGGGTCATGGCATTAGGAAGGTTGAAAACCACTGTTTTAAAGGCTCTACTTTTACCTCTGTAAATTGTTTCCTGAGCCCACACAGCCCAGAAAGGCTCACTTTTTATACCTCTGTAACATTCTTTTTTAAATATATTTTTATTGATTTCAGAGAGGAAGGAAGAGGGAGAGAGAGATAGAAACATCAACAATGAGAGAGAATCATTGACCGCTACCTCTTGCATGGCCCCCACCAGGGATCGAGCCCACAACCTGGGCATGTGCCCTTGACTGGAATCAAATCCAGGACCCTTCATTCCTCAAGCTGACACTCTATCCACTGAGCCAAACTGGCTAGGGCTACCTCTGTAACTTTCTAAATAAACTTTTGATTCTATTTGAGGAAGAAGAAGAAGAAGAAGAAGAAGAAGAAGAAGAAGAAGAAGAAGAAGAAGAAGAAGAAGGAGGAGGAAAGATTCAACTACCATATGACCATATGACTTGGCACTCATATTCCTGGGCACTTATCCCAGAAACACAAAAACGAATGTTCCCACAAAGATATTACATTAATGGTCATCACAGTCTTATTTATAATAGCCCCAATATACCCAGAAGTGGAAATGCTGGGTCATAAGGCAGTTACATTTTTTAATTTTTCAAGGAAGCTCCATACAGTTTTCCATAGTGACTGTATCAATTGGCATTTCCACCAAGGGTTCCCTTTTCTCTACATCCTCACCAACTGGTTGATTTATTGATGGTAGCCATTCTGACAGGTGTGAGGTGATATCTCATTATGGTTTTAATTTGCATTTCTCTGTTGATTAGAGATGTTGGGCATCTTTTCATATGTCTATTGGTCATCTGTATATCCATTTGGAGAAGTGTTTATTCAGGCCCTTTGCCATTTTTAGTTGGATCATTTAATTTTTGCGGGGGTGTTGATTTGTATGAATTGATGATTTTTCTTCTAGGAGTTTTATGGTTTCAAATCCTACATTAAGGTCTTTATTTTGAGTTAATTTCTTTTTTTCAAAATATGTTTTTATGGATTTTTTTCAGCGAGACAGGGAGAGAGAGAGGTGACAGAGAAACATCAATTGGTTGATGATGGGATTGAACCCACAACCTGTGTACATGCCCTGACCGGGAATTGACTTCTGGTGCATTGGATAACATAGAACCAACTGAGCCACACCAGCCAGGGCTGAGCTTATTCTTATGCACGGTGTAAGAAGGTAATCTAGTTTCATTCCTCTGCATGTATCTGTGCAATTTTCCCAACACCATTTATCGAACAGACTATCTTTACCCAATTGTATGTTCTCACCTCCTTTGTCAAATATTAATTCACTACGTAGTCGTGGGTTTACTGCTGAGCTCTCTATTCTGTTCCTTTGATCTAAGCGGCTCTTTTAATGCCAGTACCATGCTGTTTTTTAAAGTGACTTACAGTTTTTCCCCATCACCATTTATCCCCCCTTACCCTCTTCCACCTCCACCCACCCCCTCCACCCACAATCACCACACTGTTGTCAAGAATTCTTTCCCTTTTTTAAATTAATTTTTGCCGATCCCTTTATCCCACACCACACCCAAGAGCTGCCAGCCTGCTCTCTAGGAGTCTGTCTCTATTTTGTTTGTTAGTTTAGTTTATTCATTCGATTCCACATATGAGTGAAATCATATGGTACTTTTCTTTCTCTGGCTGGCAATGTTCTCCAGGACCATCCATGCTGCTGCGAAGCGCAAAATTTTCTTCTTTTTTAAGGTTGAGTCGTATTCCATTGTGTGAATATACCATAGCTGTTTTATCCATTCACTACTAATGGGTACTTGGGCTGCTTCCAGATTTTGGCTATATCTGCTTTTATGATGATGTCCTTATAGTGTTTTCACCATTAATTACAGGAAAAGGTGTTGTCATCTAAGAAAACAGAACAAACGACATGTGAATAAACTTAGCTTCTGTGGGTCAGGAAAACCTATGGGAGGGGAACACATAGGCTTTTGCAGGGGAAGAGATTTCCAGGCAAAAAATATAACAGGAGCAAAGGCCCTGAGACAAAGAGAAGCCCATCATAGAGTAGAACAGACAGAGGCATTGCGGCTGGGTGAGCGGAGGAGGGGCAAGTAAAAAGTTACATCCCTCAGGATGAGGACCTGCTGGGGTGAGGATAGTGAGCAACTCTTGAGAACTTGCTGGGTCCCGTGTCTGTTCTCAGCCCTTCATATGCATCCAACTTTTTCATCATCTCACCTACCCCATGAGTTTAGGAATTGCAGGGTCCCCACTGAAAATCAGCTGGGGAAATGAGGCACTTAGAGGCTATAGCAACTGGCCCAAATTCACCTGGACCACGCTGGCAGAATCTGACAGAGCTTGGATTTGAACCCAGGATTTGTTTGGGCCCAGAGTGAAGCCCTGACTCCTGTGCTGTCCTGCTCAGGGCCTGATACCAGCACAATAGCAGGCCTTGTCCCCCACAGTGACTTGGTCCTCTCTCTGACCCGACACTAATACTGTGCCTGCACCGAGCAGACCTCTGTACCCATTTGCTCACTGCATGACTTATTCGTCTCCAGTTTTCAGAGGGAAATGCAGGCTTACATTTGACAAGCCCGTGGTCACACAACCCTGCCAGGTTCCAAATCAGCTGCTGACCCTGCAGTGCTCTGCACCCAGCCTCCCACTGGGGCTTCCAGGTGCTCGTGACCAAGACACTCAGCAGGAAACAAACTGGCCCAGGAGTCTGCCTCTTACTCTGTTTCTCTCTCATTCACTCGCTCACACTTGGTATCCCTCTCCCTCTTTAATCACAGACATCAGGCCATCAAAAGAATGACAAGATGTGTTAGAAGCTGGGAGTGCAGAGCAGAGAACAAGAAACTAGCCCATCACCGTGAGGCAGAGGCTCTCTCCCTCCTCTCCTCTCCAGCCCCCCAGGGCAGCTTCCACCCTTCCCATTGGAGCTACAGGAAACATGAAGTTGCTCTGGGGCTGGGTTGTCTCCCCCCACAAGGAGGACTATCCACCTCCCCACCCTCACTCCTTGTCCCATTGATGAGAGAAGAACCCTGACCCAGAGGAGAGAGAGGACACTTAGACTGACTGAGGAGACACTGATCGCTGTGGGCAGGGGGGGCTTTAGGAGCAGAGAGAAGTTCCTGTGTAATCATTTCTCAGAAAATTACCACATGAAATCAGAAAGAACACATCTAACCTCACCAGCCTCTAGAACATGGTTTTATCATTTGAAAACCATACCACCCACCCATTTCTTCTCATATCCTAGGGTGCGTGCTTCTAGCCAGATGTTCCAAGTTTCCAGGAAGATGGCTGGGTTGTCCCTCATGAGCTGCAGATAATGAGAGAGACAGAGACAGCGCACTTTAGGAGAGATGCAGACATGAAGAGGGATGGGGAGGTGCAGGCCTCGGACCCCCACCCAGGAGGGCCCCAACCACCAGAGTCCATCCCTGCCTTAGCCCCTTGTCTTGTTGTCACCTGAGTGAGGCAGGGTCCTTACCTGGGACAGACTCTGGAGATGGGAGAGGTAGGGCACCGTGACTTCATCCCCAGAACCTTCAGTCTCACAACAAATCTCTTCTGGGGGCCAAACGACTCGGGACAGCAGAGCTCAAAGCAGGGCCAGAACGTGCAGTTGGGGCCACAGAGACGGGTCCGGTTCAGGGGCAGGATGGTGTCATCATCACAGCATTGCTCCAAGGGGTTGTACATCCGGTGCCCACATCTGGGTGATCGCTGGCACAGCCACAGGCCTGAGGTGATGTGGGCTCCTGGACAGAAATTGCTGGTGAGTCCTGGCTGGGGTAGCCCACACACCAAAGAGTCTCAGGTTAAATCCTGGTCAAGGGTGCATACCTGGGTTGCAGTTTGATCCTTGTCAGGTTCAAATCAGCCTGCTGACCTTACAGTGCTCTGCACCAAGCCTCCCACTCGGGGCTTCCAGATGTTCCAGTCAGGGTGGTTGTGGGAGGAAACCAATCAATGTATCTCTCTCACATTGATGTTTCTCTCTCTCTCTCTCTTTCTCTCTCTCTCTCCTATCTTTCCCTTCATCCCTCTCCTTCCCTTTCTCTAAAGATTAATGGAAAAATACCCTCGAGCAATGATGAACAACAACAACGAAAAGAAAATAGCTGGTGAGTTCAGGGAGGACCAGGCACTATCCTCAAACCCCAAATCAGGAGCCTTCTGTGAACCACAATCCTACTTCCCAAGGCAGCCTCGTCCCTCTTCATTCTTCCCCACCCTGCACTCACCTGTGTCTGCCTTTGACCAGTGGAGGAGGAGAACGATAAATATGCCGATGAAACCTGGAGGAGATGGGAGGAGGGTTAGGCTGAGGCTGGGGTTGTGGAACATAGGAAGGGCAGGCCAGTGTGGGGAAGGCTTAGTTCCCGATTTGCTCTGAAGGTTTGGGTTTGGGGTCATCTCTGCATAGTTTCTAGTTCCTGACACAGGCAGGAGTCCAGACAGCTGGGCCTGAGCAACCCGGACACTTTGAGGGGAGAGAATTCAGGGAGACTACACTTGACAGGTGAGGAAATGCAGGGTAAGCTCTAGGAAGAGTTAAGAGTTTAAAATTTGCAGGTCAGGAGAGAGATTGTGATAAAGTCACAAATAACATGGGTGTGACAAAGAGGCGGGAAGCCAGGAAGTGAATAGGAGAGAGAATTAAGTGTGAGGTTCAGAGGTACATGAGGGTGTGATAACACATACGCTAGAATTGGGGCTGGTGCCCTCTTACCAAAGACTCTGGGCACCATGGTTCTTGATGACCCTCCAGAGCAGTCAATGGCAGAGCAGCAGGAGGACTGGGTGTGGGACCGTATAGTCTGACTTGTAAACAGCAGTGGGCGGGGTTGCCAGGAAGGGAGGGACATGAAGAAACACCATTATATGGAAGAAAAAATGCACAAATTAACATGTTTCTGAACCAGTTCCAATGGACTTCTGCTTTCCAAGATACCGCAAAGCAGTATACATCAAATCAATAGAACTTGGTTTGAAGTTCTTTGAAAGAACATTGTTTAGAATGAGGCCGAAGGGAAATCATGTTTGAAAGAAACCCTTAGCATATCCCTCACTAAACGTGGCTTGTCCTACACTTACACTTCCCACATTTCTCAAATAATCCACTTCTGGACCTGCACTGTCTGCAATTCTTCAGAGGTTTTTTGTTTTTGTTTGTTTTTTTAAAAACATTTATTGTTGCAAGTATTACAGGTGCCCCGTTCCCCCCACCCCAGTCAGAGTGTCTGACCCTTGGTGGTCAGTGCGTGTCATAGCGACTGGTTGAGAGGTCACTTAGCATATTAGGCTTTTATATATATAGACTAGAGGCCCAGTACACAAAAATTTGTTCACTCGGGGGTGGGGGGTGTCCCTCAACCTGGCCTGTGCCCATTCACAGTCCAGGACCCCTTTGGGTATGTCCACCTGTTGACTTAGACCCACTCCCCAGGGGATCAGGCCTAAGCTTGCAGTCAGACATCCTTCTGGAGCCAGGGAGCCCTCAGGGGATGTCCGACTAAAGGCTTAGGCCCCCTGGGGAGTCGAAGCCTTGATCCCACACAGTAACCAGATCCAGGCATTGGGAATGCGGCCAGTTCTCTGCACCCTGAGTCGCACCACTGTTGCGTCCTCGGAGCAGTCATGGTGCCTTCTTCCATCACAGTCCCCTAAGCTCACAGCAATGGAGGTGTTCTGTCATAGGTTTGGGTGAACGGAACATGGAAGACCCCTGGGTGATAGCAGGCCCCAGGTGCTGGCTGGGGAGGTGGTCGTGTGGGTTTGCAAGAAGCGCTCACAGTCACAGCTTTGGAAGCCTCTTTCTTAGTTTCTCAGAGAGCTTGGTGGTGAGGAAATGCTGGTCTCATCCTGCGTCACAGTTTCCATGGGAAACCTTGCCATTGGGGGTGTCAGAGGGGTTGGCCAGGAACACCTGCAGCAGAGAGACACCCTTCTCCAGTAACTCCTTCACAGGCGGACTCGTCGCCAGATACCCGGGAACTGCTCAGCAGATCCCTGCTGTTCACAAAGTTCCCTGAGCAGCCGCCATCTTTCAAGGGAGGAAAGGTGTGTGCTTGTGTGCTCCACTGCCCAGCCCTGGCGGGTGGAGGCACCCCGGCCCTGGATGTGTTCTCCCACTGGGTTCACAGAGGGCGAACAATTGTTGTCCAGAATTTCCTTAACAAAGAAAGTTAAGTTCCCAGTGAGGCCCATGGTTAGAAAGGGCGGGGTTTTGGGAGAGGAGGAGGAGCTGAGCTGCCTCTTCCCCACCTGCTGGAAGGCATGGAGCCCCAAGCGTGACCTCCAGCCTGCTCACCTGCCCTGGGAGACTGCTTCCAGAGAGACCGGGAAGACCAGGCTCTGCTCCTGTATCCTGGTGAGTCTGAAAAACAGGAGGCAGAGCTGTGCTCTCACCTGGGCCTTGGGGCAGCGGCCTCCTGGTTCTCAGCAAAGACGGTGGCCCTGGGTTGGAACCACGTGTAGGAGCCGTTGGCACAGGTGCACCCCTGGGAGGCAGGTACAGCGGGCAAACCATCAACCTCGTTGCCCAGGCGACGACGCCAGCATCCTGCCTGGCCGTTATGGGTGCCACCATCTTTGTAGTGGAGTGACAGTTAATTTGCATATTCCCTCTTTATTAGATAGGATAATTAATGAATGAAAGAAATCAAATATAAGCTAAATAAACAGGGAAATGTTTACACTGTGACTTGGAAGATGCAGTATAAATATAGTTAAGATGTCAGTTTGTTACCAGATAGAGTCTGGGTCTAGGGCAGGTCTGCCTAGGACTCACCGGTAGTGTATGTGTTCTTGACTTCGTGTAGGAAAGATTTCACAACATGAGTCCATATGCCTTTTTAGAGTGTTTTTATTAAAACTGGATACAGTGAAACAAAAGGAGGGCTTAAGGCAGAAGAAGCAACAGGAGAGGAAAAGTCAGAGAAAAGGGGGCCTTGGAGACAGGTTCAGGGGATTAGTTCCAGGTTGAGCTGCCACTGCCCACCACTCCCCTGGTTGCACGTGTCGTGGGTCCTTTGGAGTTCAGAAGATGCATGCCTGTGGGGAAGAAGCTCAGGAGGGGAAAGTTGCTGGTGTGCTCTCAGGAGGGAGAGCGAGCCCTGGATCCTTTGTCTTAATGCTTTTTCTAAATTTCTTAATCCTCCCCCTGAGGATATTTTTTCCATTGATTTTTAGAGAGAGTGAAAGGGAGAGGAGCGGGGAGAGAGAGATAGAGATATAAATATCGGTGTGAGAAAGACACATGAATTGGTTGCCTCCCGAACTCACCCTGACTGGGGCTAGGGATCAAACCTGCAACCCGGGTATGTGCCTTTGATAGGAAATTGAACCCTCAACCCTTTGGTGTGCAGGGTGAGGCTCTAACCACTGAAAACACTGGCCAGGGCTGCCTTGTAGCTTTTTATCTTCCTTCAGCTGGTTGGAGTCTGAGACAGGTCTCTGGGGTGGTTCTTAACAGAATATCCATTATCTTTTCAGCTGTGCGCGCACACTCTTGGACATAATAATATTTTTACCCCAGAGAAACAAAACCTTATGGTCCCACATAAAAATTCTGTGAATGTTTATAGCAGTTTTATTGTAATAGCCCCAACTTGGAAACAACACTAATGTCCAACAACAGGTGAGTTGATAGACAGGTTGTAAAAATATCCTTAAAATGGACACTACTCAGCAATACAAACAAGGAACTATTGCTACACCCAATGAGTTGGACAGACGGCAAAGGCATTATGCCAGAAAGAAGCCAGTCTCAGAGAATACAGACAGAGTAATTCCATTCATGTAACATCTGGGCGAAACTGTAAAGATAGAGAACAGAAAGTGACACCCTGGAAACCTCATATACCAGTCCATTTGCGAAGTTAAATAAAATTCCCTCTGCTTTTGCAGGGCATTCTTCACTGCATAATTTATACTATGGATGTATTTGCTAGGCAGAATTGAGAAAATTAAGCCAAAAGAGATACATGAGTCAAAACTGTTGAAATGTGCAGCATGTGAGTGTTTGAGGCAGGAGTCAGGGCTGCAGGACGGTGAGTCCTCCCTCAGCTGTTCTCTGACTGCATTGTGCCTGGTTCTTGTACACAGTGAACATTGGCTCTCATCTTGCCTGCACCTCCCTGAGGGGTGAGCCCTTGGTGGGCCCCACTGGCGCTCTGATTACTCAGACCCAATTTAGAGGGCATCTTTTTTTGTTGTTGTTGAGTTGTAATTTTTTCTTTATTTTATTACTTTTTTTTAATAGTACGGAGAAACTTTATTTGAAAAGATTATTGGGGTGAGGGCCAGAGAGAGGCTTTTCCAATAGTGGGTCTTGAGACTGTTACAATAGAAAGACAAACATTAGTGTTTGTAAGTTCTGTGACCAGAGATATGCAAGTGTCTCCTCTCTATTGTATTTTTTTCTATTGTATTTTTTTAAAAAAATTTTTCTTTATTGATTTAAGGTATTACATATGTGCCCTTACCCTCCCCCACTGCCCCCCCCTTCGTGCCCTCACCCTCTGGTGTCTGCGTCCATTGGTTAGGCTTATATATGTGCATACAAATCCTTTGGTTGATCTCTCCCCATTACCCCCACCCTCCCCTACCTTCTCTCTGAGTTTTGAGCATCTGATTGATACTTCTCTGTCTCTGGATCTGTTTTTGTTCATCAGTTTGTGTTGTTCATTGTATTCCACAAATGAGTGAGATCATGTGATATTTATCTTTCTCCAACTGACTTATTTCACTTAGCATAATGCCCTCCAGTGCCATCCAAGCTGTTGCAAATGGCAGGATTTCCTTCCTTTTTATAGCAGCATAGTATTCCATTGTGTAGATATACCACAGTTTTTTTTATCCATCATCTGCTGATGGGCACTTAGGCTGTTTCCAAATCTTAGCTATGGTAAGTTGTGCTACTATGATCATAGGGGGTGCATATATCCTTTCTGATTGGTGTTTCTGGTTTCTTGGGATATATTCCTAGAAGTGGGATCACTGGGTCAAATCACTGGGAGTTCCATTTTTAACTTTTTGAGAAAATTCCATACTGTTCTCCACAGTGGCTGCACCAGTCTGCATTTCCACCAGCAATGCACAAGGGTTCCTTTTTCTCCACATCCTCACCAGCACATGTCATTTGTTGATTTGTTGATGACAGCAATTCTGACAGGTGTGAGATGGTACCTCATTGTCATTTTGATTTGCATCTCTGGAATGATTAGTGACTTTGAGCATGTTTTCATATGTCTCTTGGCCTTCCTTATGCCCGCTTTCAAAAAGTATCTATTTAGGTCTGTTGCCCATTTTTTGATTGGGTTATATTCTTTTTGTTAAGTTCTATGAGTTCCCTATAAATGTTGAAGATTAAACCCTTATTGGTGATAACATTGGCAATTATGTCCTCCCATGCAGTGGGCTTTCTTCTTGTTTTGTTGATGGTTTCCTTTGCTGTGCAAAAGCTTTTTATTTTGAGGTAGTCCCATTTGTTTATTTTCTCTTTAGTTTCCAATGCCCTAGGAGCAGTATCAGTGAAGAAATCGCTTCAGCATATGTCTGTGATTTTGCTGCCTGCGGGTTTCTCTAGTATTTTTATGGTTTCCTGTCTTATGTAATAGCCATTACAAATGGACTTAAAAGTCCTTTATCCATTTTGAGTTTATTTTTGTATATGGTGTAAGTTGGTGGTCTAGTTTAATTTTTTTGCTTGTATCTGTCCAATTTTCCCAACACCATTTATTGAAGAGGCTGTCCTGACTCCATTGTATGTTCATGCCTCCTTTGTTGAATATTAATTGAGCATAGTGGATTGGGTCAATTTCTGGGTTCTCTATTCTATTCTATTCCATTGGTGTATATGTCTGTTCTTGTGCCAGTACCAGGCAGTTTTGAGAACAATGGCTTTGTAATACATCTTGATATCTGGTATTGAGATCCCACCTACTTTGTTCTTCTTTCTCAGGATCGCTGCAGCTATTCGGGGTCTTTTTTATTCCAGATGAATTTTCGGAGAGTTCGTTCTACTGTGAAATATGCCATTGGTATTTTAATGGAGAGTGTGTTGAATTTATAGATTGCTTTGGGTAGTATGGACATTTTAATGATGTTGATTCTACCAATCCATGAACATGGTATGTTCTTCCATCTGTTTATGTCTTCCTCTATCTCTTTTTTCAACGTCCTGTAGTTTTCTGAGTAGAGGTCTTTTACCTCTTTAGTTAAGTTTATTCCTAGGTATCTTAATTTTTTTGGTGCGATGGTAAATTGGATTGCTTTTTTAGTCTCTCTTTCTGTAAGTTCATTTATTGGTGTATAGAAATACCATAGATTTCTTGGGGTTAATTTTGTATCCTCCTACATTGCCGAATTCATTTATTAAGTTGAATAGTTTTTTGATGGAGTCTTTAGGGTTTTTATGTACAATATCATGTCATCTGTGAATAAGGACAGTTTTACTTCTTCTTTTCCAATTCGGATGCCTTTTATTTCTTCTTCTTGTCTGATTGCAATGGCTAATACTTCCAGTACTATGTCGAACAGGAGTGGTGAGAGTGGGCATCCCTGTCTTGTTCCTGTTCTTAGGGGAAATGGTTTTAGTTTTTGTCCATTGAGTATGATGTTGGCTGTGGGTTGGTCATATATGGCTTTTATTATGTTGAGGTATGATCCTTCTATTCCCACCTTGCTGAGAGTTTTTATCAAGAAAGGGTGTTGGATTTTGTCAAATGCTTTTTATGAGTCAATTGATATGACTATATGATTTTTATCTCTCAATTTGTTAATGTGATGTAAAACATCTTTTGATTTGCGGACATTGTACCTTCCTTGCATCCCAGGGATAAATCCTACTTGGTCATGGTGTATGATCTTTCTGATGTACTGCTTGATCTGATCGGCTAGGATTTTGTTGAGGATTTTGTCATATATGTACATGAGAGATATTGGCCTGTACTTCTCTTTTTTGTGATGTCTTTATATGGTTTTGGTATTAGGGTGATGCTGGCTTCATAGAAATTTTTCTTCCTTTTGAAATTTTCGAACTAGTTTGAGGAGGATAGGCTTCAGTTCTTCTTTGCATGTTTAGTAAAACTCCCTTGTGAAGCCGTCTGGGCCCGGGCTTTTGTTTGCTGGAAGCTTTTTGATGACTGCTTCAATTTCTTCCATAGTTATTGGCCTATTGAGATTTTTAGAATCTTCCTGATTGAATTTTGGAAGGTTGTATTTTTCTAGGAATATGTCCATTTCCTCCAGGTTGTCTAGTTTGGTAGAATAGATTTGTCCTTGTATTTTTAACAATCCCTTGTATTTCTGTGGGGTCTGTTGTTATTTCACCTCTTTCATTTCTGATTTTGTTTATTTGGGTCCTCTCTCTTTGCTTCTTGGTGAGCCTGGCTAGAGGTTCATCAATCTTGTTTATCCTTTCAAAGAACTAGCTCTTGGTTTTATTGATCTTTTTGTTTTTGTTGTTGTTTTGTTTTGTTTTGGTCTCTATGTCATTTATTTCCACTCTAATCTTTAATATTTCATTCCTTCTATTTACTCTCATTTATTTCTTTTTGCTCTCTTTCTAATTATTAAAGTTATAGGGTTAGATAACTTACTATAAGCCTGTAGTGCTATGAACTTTCCTCTCAGGATTGCTTTCACTGTGTCCATAGATTTTGGACCGTTCTGGGAGGAGCCCGCTCTGCCTCTTCCCTGACTTG
>NW_005871707.1:125979-134855 GCF_000147115.1 Myotis lucifugus | reverse complement strand
CAAGAATGTCATACTCATAGATGTCATACCGCTAGCTGCCACTACGCAAACAAGTCAGTATTAACCCATGAGGATTCTGACAATACACATAGTATCAAGCTCTTTCACATAGCCTTAGGCATGCCGTGTTGATATTAACATGGTGTTGATGTTGCATCTTGGTGCTCGCACTGAGAGTGGTGACACGGGTGCATATCTTGGTTCTGTCAATAAGGGAACCTGTCATCAATAAAACATGCAAAAGCTCACAGTCATGTCTGTGGTCACACTCATGTAATATTCTCACACGTGTCATGGTCACCTGTGCGGGTGCTGAGGCATATGTTGGTGTAGGTGCAGATAACTGCTCTGGACAGCGGTTTGATGGGTACTGTGGCCAAGTCCCCTGCTCAGGCTCTCAGCGCTCTGGCGCCCCCTACAGGAAACTCTCTCACTAACAGCAGGGAGGCCAGGGGTCCTTCCCAGAGCCCTGAACCATACCTCTCCTGCACACACCTCTCTCAGAGCTCAGTGAGTGAGTCTGAGTGGCCACTGCAGGTCTCTGAGGTGTGTGCACAGCCCTCACGGTCTAGCCAGCCCCTCTGCTTTTGCTTCTCTCATAATCTACACCATCACATGAACACTCTCATTTAGCCCTTACTTCAAAATGTCAGATATAAGGAAAAATGGACACTTGACTGAATATTGTCTTGTTCATCTTAAACCTAAACTTCTCCTTCATCAGAAGCAGGAGCACCTGGCTCTGTTGTGTCTGTGAGCATCGACCTCACGGAGCACCTCTCGTGTCTTATAAACTCCAGGCTCGTCGTCCACAACACCACAACCCAAGGTCCCAGTGGCTGCACAGGAGAGACTGCCGTCTAACGTGCTGGATGGCACAGTCTGGCCTGAACAGGCTCATGTGGTGTCTGCATTCATCCCACGTCGGCGTGAAGGGCTCCCGTTTCACTGCGGAAGCATGAATGTGCTTGATTCCAGGAGCCGCCCTGAGCCAGGCTGGGATTGATATCATCTGTGCCACACCCACGGGTCACCTTCCCATGGTCCCACTCCTCCCTGGTGCTCACTCGCTCATATCTGGTCAAGGGCTGTGGACTGTATTTTGTCTTGTTTCTTCTCTATCTTACAGAGAATATATTGCAATGACTTTGAGATTAGAGATTATATACAGGGATGGGAAAGTTATGCTGTGTATGAATTTCATTTCATAATAATAAAGGAAATATTTTAAAAAATAATTTTTTAAAGGGGGATAATGTATTGAAGAGCATTAAGGATGGAAAATCTAAGCCAGTGGTTCTCAAAGTCTGGTCCCTGAGCCCTGGGGGTCACTGACGTCTTTTCATGAGGTTCCCAAGGTCAAAACTAGTCTCATAACAATAGTGAGAGGTTCTGTTTTACACTCTTTCCCCTCGTTTGAGATGAAGTGTTCCAGAGGCCACGTGATAAGTGATGATGCCATTGCTCTGATATTACCATGGAATGGATTTATTGTTTCTATTTTTAGACAAATAAATAAATCTCTAAAAATTACTCGCTTTGAATTTGTTTAAGGTAAAGATGAATAGCTATCCTGTGGTGCACAGGAGCGAACCCCTCCTGGACGTAAAGAGCCAAATTATCACTTTTTAGGCAGGTAAGACAGTAGTTAATTCTTTGGTAGTTTGAGATGGGCCATGGTGGGAGTATTTACTGGACAGAAATACTACATATAGCATAAGGTTACTTTCCCCTCAGAGAGCTGGCTTAGCAGGACACCTTACTGTATATAACACACATAACCCAAAACACGTTGGGGGTCCTCAATAATTATTAAGAACATAAAGGAGTTCTGATACCAAAACATTTGAGAACCACTGGTGTATTTATTTTTTTAAAATATATTTTATTGATTTTTTACAGAGAGGAAGGGAGAGAGAGATAGAGAGTTAGAAACATCAATCAGCTGCCTCCTGCACACCTCCTACTGGAGATGTGCCCGCAACCAAGGTACATGCCCTTGACTGGAATCCAACATGGGACCTTTCAATGGGACCTTACAGTCCGCTGGCCAATGCTCTATCCACTGAGCCAAACCGGTTAGGGCAAGGCTTTTATTATGTTGAGGTATGATTCCTCTATTCCCACTTTGCTGAGAGATTTTATCAAAAAAGAGTGGTGGATATTGTTGAATGCTTTTTCTGCATCAATTGATACGATCATGTGGTTTTTATCTTTTAGTTTGTTTATGTGAGGTATCACATTTATTGATTTGTGGATATTTTATCAGCCTTGCATCCCTGGAATAAATCCCACTTGGTCATGCTGTATGATCTTTCTAATGTAATGTAATAAGTGCAATTTGCTAGAATTTTGTGGAGGATTTTAGCATCTATGTTCATTAGGGATATTGGCCTGTAATTCTCTTTCTGTGTAGTATCTTTATCTGGTTTAGGATTAGGGTAATGCTGGCCTCATAGGAAGAGCTTGGAGGTATTTCTTCCTCTTGAATAGTTTGAGGAGGATAGGTGTTAGTTCTTCTTTTAATGTTTGGTAAAACTCCCCTGTGAAGCCATCCGGATGAGGGCTGTTAGTTTGCTGGGAGTTTTTTTAATTTATTATTACTGCTTCAATTTCATGATTAGTTATCAGTCTATTCAGGTTTTCTGATTCTTCCTGATTGTGTTTTGAGAGATTTTATTTTTTCTAGGAATATGTCCATTTGGTCAAGGTTGTTCAGTTTATTGGAATAGAGTTGTTCATAGTATTTTTTCTTTTGATCCATGGTGCCAGTTGTTACTTCACCTCTTTCATTTCTTATTTTGTCTATTTGGGTCCTCTCTCTTTGTTTCTTGGTGAGTCTGGCAAGAGGTTCATCAGTCTTGTTTATCCTTTCCAAGAACCAGCTCTTGGTTTTATTGATCTTTTTGGTTTTGTTGTTGTTTTGTTTTGGTCTCTATGCCATTTATTTCCACTCTAATCTTTATTATTTCCTTCCTTCTACTTACTCTGGGTTTTCCTTGTTGCTCTCTTTCTAATTATTAAAGTTGTAGGGTTAGATAACGTACGACAAGTTTTTCTTGTTTTCTTGAGGGAAGCCTGTAGTGCTATGAACTTCCCTCTCAGGATTGCTTTTACTGTGTCCCATAGATTTTGAATTGTTCTGTTTTCATTGTCATTTGTTTCCAGGATGTTTTTTATTTTTTCCTTGATTTCTTTGGTAACCCATTCATTGTTTTTTTTTTTTTTTTTAATATATTTTATTGATTTTTTACAGAGAGGAAGGGAGAGGGATAGAGAGTTAGAAACATCAATGAGAGAGAAACATCGATCAGCTGCCTCCTGCACATCCCCCACCGGGGATGTGCCCGCAACCCAGGTACATGCCCTTGACCGGAATCGAACCTGGGACCTTTCAGTCCGCAGGCAGACGCTCTATCCACTGAGCCAAACCGGTTTCGGCCATTCATTGTTTAATAGCATGCTATTTAGCCTCCATGTGTTTGATGTTTTAATGTAGTTGATTTCTAATGTTATGCCCTTGTGATCTGAGCAGATGCGTGATATGATTTCAATCTTGTTGAATTTGTAAAGACTTGGCCTGTGTCCTAACATGTGGTATATCTTTGAGAATGTCCTGTGTGCACTTGAGAAGAATGTATATTCTGTTGCTTTGGGGTGTAATGTTCTCAAGATGTCAATTAGTTCCATCTGATCTAGTGAATTGTTTAGGATTGCTATTTCCTTGTTGATGTTTTGTCTAAAATATTTATCCAGTGATGTCAATGGGGTATTAAAGGACCCCACTATGATTGTGTTGCTGTCTATCTCTCGCTTGATATCTTCCAGAAGTTTTTTATGTATTTAGATGCTCCTGTATTGGGTGCATATATGTTTATAGAAGTATGTCTTCTGGTTGTATCAACCCTTTTAGTATTATGAAATGGCCTACATTGTCTCTTCTTATGGCCTTCACTTTGAGGTCTTTTTGTCAGAGGTAAGTATTGCTACGCCAGCTTTTTTGTTTTTTCCATTTGCCTGAAGAATTTTTTTTCATCCCTTCACTTTTAGTCTGTGTGAGTTCTTTGTTCTGAGGTGGGTCTCTTGTAGATAGCATATATATGGGTCATGTTTTCTTTTTTAAAAAATCTTTTCATTCATTTCAGAGAGGAGGGGAGAGGGAGAGAGAGATAGAAACATCAATGATGAGAGAGAATCATTGATTGGCTGCCTCCTGCACTCCCCCACTGGGGATTGAGCCCACAACCAAGGTTTGTGCCCTTGACTAAAATTGGACCGGGGACCCTCAGCCCACAGGCCTACACTCTATCCACTGAGCTAAACTGGCTAGGGTGGTCATGTTTTCTTATGCATTTGGCTACCATATGTGTTTGGATTGGAGCATTTAATTCATTTATGTTTAAGGTTATTATTAATAGGTTCTTATTTGTTTCCATTTTTATTCTATATGCCCGCGCTCCTTCCTCCCTTCTATTTCTTCTTTTTACAACAGTCCCTTTAGCATTTCTTGCATTGCTGGCTTGGTGGTAATGAACTCCCTTAGCCGTGTGTGTGTGTGTGTGTGTGTGTGTGTGTGTGTGTGTGTGAAGCTCCTGATTTCACCATCAATTTGAAATGATAGCCTTGCTGGATTGATCATTCTTGGATTCAGCCTCATTGCTTTTCATCACTTTGTACACTTCATTCCATTCTCTTCTGGCCTGATGTGTTTCTGTCGCAAAATCAGTTGATAGCCCAGTGGGAGATCCCTTGTAGTAACATTCTGTCTCTCTCTTGCAGCCTTTAAGATTCTGAGAGGATGACTCCACTTTCCACATAATACAATCTTTTTAAGGGCCCTGGGACTCCAAGGTGTGTGTGTGTGTGTGTGTGTGTGTGTGTGTGTGTGTGTGTGTAAGCCTCTTGCAGAGAGGAATCCTAACTAGGGACAAGAAATAGAACTAGGAAGCTGGGAAGGGAAAGGAGGGCTTTCTCAAGTAATTAAAAACTGGTTAGAGACACCTCCCATGGATATTTATTATAGGGGGAGGATGCCCAGACTAGGAGGTCTACCTGTGGACAAAATCCTAAGGGCTGAGGCGCTTTAGGGAGTTAGTGAGCTTCCTATTCCCAAGGATACATTCCAAGGGGCCTGTGTGGGCAAGTGGATACTGCACCTCGGTCACTTGGCTGTGTGAGCTGCGATCTACATCCCGGGACTTCTCTTTCTATAACTCAGTGCTCCACCTGGGGGCATGGGAAGCATTCACAGGAGGCCCCTTGGGAAGGGAATAGGGGGACGGGACAAGCATGTGGGTCGCTGCCACATGGGGCGCGGGCTCGCTGTACAGCTGGGGCCAGTTCCTGAAGCACTCTGGGCCTGGAAGGGTTATTCTCTGGAGCTGCCTCTGGCCTGGGTTTTATCTGCCCTCCAGGGCCCCACAGGCCTGCTCTGCCCCTTTTCTGACTTATCTGCTGTTTATTCCCTGGCTTGGGACACCTGGGGGACAGGGAGGTCTCCTGCTGGGCGGGGGTTGGGCGATCAGGCCTAGAGCCAAGAATGTTATACACATAGATGTCATACCACAGGTTGCCATTAGCAAACAAGTCAGTATCAACCCATGTGGAGTCTGACAATACACATAGTATCAAGATCTATGTCTTAGCCTGAGGCACGCCGTGCTGATATTCGCATGCTGTTGATGTTGCATGTTGGTGCACGCACTAAAAGTGAGTGACACAGGTGCATATCTTGGTTCTGTCAATAAGGGCACCTGTCATCAATAAAACATGCAAAAGCTCACAGCCATGTCTGTGGTCACACTCATGTAATATTCTCATGCATGTCATGGTCACCTGTGCGGGTGCTGAGGGATATGTTGGTGTAGGTGCAGATAACTGTCCTGGACAGCGGTTTGATGGGAACTGTGGCCCAAGTCCCCTGCTCAGGCCCTCAGTGCTCTGGCGCCCCCTACAGGAGAATCTCTCACTCACAGCAGGGCCGCCAGGGGTCCTTCCCAGAGCCCTGAACCCCACCTCTCCTGCACACACCTCTCTCAGAGCTCAGTGAGCGAGTCTGAGGGGCCACTGCAGGTCTCCAAGGTGTATGCACAGCCCTCACTGTCTAGCTGATCCCTCTGCTTTTGTTTTTCTCATAATCTACACAGTCACATGAACACTCTCATTTAGCCCTTACTTCTAAATGTCAGCTATAATGAAAAATGGACATTTGACTGAATATTGTCTTGTTCATCTTAAACCTAAACTTCTCCTTCATCAGAAGCAGGAGCACCTGGCTCTGTTGTGTCTGTGAGCATCGACCTCACGGAGCACCTCTGGTGTCTTATAACCTCCAGGCTCGCTGTCCACAGCACCACACCAAGGTCCCCGTGGCTGCACAGGAGAGACTGCTGTCTAACGTGCTGGGTGGCACAGCCTGGCCCGAACAGGCTCGTGTGGTGTCTGCATTCATCCCACTGCGGCGTGAAGGGCTCCTGTTTCACTGCGGAGGCATGAACGTGCTTGATTCCAGGAGCCGCCCTGAGCCCAGCGGGGCTTTCTATCATCTGCACCACACCCACGGGTCACCTTCCCATGGTCCCACTCCTCCCCGGTGCTCACACGCTCATATCTGGTCAAGGGCTGTGGACTGTATTTTCTCTTGTTTCTTCTCTATCTTACAGAGAATATCTTGCAATGACTTTGAGATTAGAGATTATATACCGGGATAGGTAAGTTATGCTGTGTATGAATTTCATTTCATAATAATAAAGGAAATATTGTAAAACATTGATTTTTTTAAAAGGAGGATATTGGATTGAAGAGACTTAAAACAGAAAGCTTAAGCAGGTGGTTCTCAAAGTCTGGTCCCCGAGCCCTGGCGGTCACTGGTGTCCTTTCATGAGGTTCACAAGGTCAAAACTAGTCTCTTAACAATAGTGAGAGGTTCTGTTCCTCATTCTTCCCTCAGTGCGAGGTGAAGTGTTCCAGAGGCCACGTGACATGTGATGAAGTCATTGCTCTGATATTAATTTGGAATGGAATTATTGTTGCTATTTTTAAAATAAATACATAAATCTCTAAAAAATGTCTCGGTTTGAATTTGTTTAAGGTAAAGATGAACAGCTATCCCATGGTGCACTGGTGCCAGCCCCTACTGGACACAGAGAGCCAAATGTTCAATTCTTAGGCATGTGAGCCAGTTGTTAAATCTTTGGTAGCTTGAGATGGGCCATGGTGGGAGTATTTACCGCACAGAAATACTATAGCACGGGGTTACTTTCCCCCCAGAGACCTAGCTGGTTTAGCAGGAAACCTTACTGTAAATAACACGCATAACCCAGAACACGTTGGGGGTCCTCAATAGTTTTTAAGAGCATAAGGAGTTTGATTCCAAAACATTTGAGAACCACTGGTCTATTTAAATTACAACCAGTCAAACCCTAACCTAAGGCTTCTGCGCCCTCCGCTGGTATAAATAAGAAAGGATGCGATGTTATACACACAAACTTTCACAACTGAAAATGTGTGTTTCTTGTGAAGAAACAGCTACATACAAAGATCACTTTGGTCACATGTTTTTAGTGTCTTGATATTATATCATAACATCTTCAATTTATTGAAGGATTATGTGCCAAGAACTGTTATAAGATTTTACATAGTGTAATTTAATCCTCACATCTATCCTTTGAGATAAATATTGTTATCTCACTTGTTTCCTAAAACATTTGAAAGTACGTGGCCAACATAATGCCTCATCACCTCACCTTTGCATATGCTGGTTGGTGCAAACAAAGGCATCAGATCCAAGATGGAGAAATTAACATAACCAGATCCAAGATGGAGAAATTAACATAACATGTCACTACCCTCTCATCCTCACAGCTCAGCCAGGTTTCACCAAATGCTCCCAAAGCTGCCTTTAGAACGGAAGTGCCACATTCAGAAGCACACATTGCATTTCATGGTCATGTCTAACTTTCACTTGCATGCTCTTCACACTTTTGAAGATTATAGGCCAATTATTTTCTAGTTTAGGTTTGTCTGATGTTTTCTCAGGATGAGCTTCAAGATATGCATCCTTTAACCCAATCAAAAATGGGCAATGGACCTAAATAGATACTTTTCAAAAGAAGACAGAAGGAAAGCCAAGAGACATATGAAAACATGCTCCAAGTCACTAATCATCTGAGAGATGCAAATCAAAACAACAATGAGGTACCATCTCACACCTGTCAGAATGGCTATCATCAACAAATCAACAAACTACAAGTGCTGGCGAGGATGTGGAGAAAAAGGAACACTCGTGCACTGCTGGTGGGAATGCAGACTGGTGCAGCCACTGTGGAGAACAGTGTGGAGTTTCCTCAAAAAACTAAAAATGGAACTACCATTTGACCTAGTGATCCCACTTCTAGGAATATATCCCAAGAAACTAGAAACACCAATCAGAAAAGATATATGCACCCCTATGTTCATAGCAGCACAATTCACCATAGCTAAGATTTGAAAGCAGCCTAAGTGCCCATGAGCAGATGAGTGGATTAAAAAACTGTGGTACATCTACACAATGGAATACCATGCCGCAGTAAAAACAAAGGAGTTCTTGCCATTTTCAACAGCTTGGATGGACCTGGAGAGCATTATGCTAAGTGAAATAAGCCAGTCAGAGAAAGATAAATATCACATGATCTCACTCATTTATGGAATATAATGAACAACATAAACCGATGAACAAAAACAGATCCAGAGACAGAGAAGCATCAATCAGACCGTCAAACCTCAGAGGGAAGGCAGGGGAAGGTGGGGGGGGGGGGGGGAGAGATCAACCAAAGGACTTGTATGCATGCATATATGTCTAACCAATGGACACAGACAATAGTGGGGTGAGGGCATGA
>NW_005871707.1:100306-125879 GCF_000147115.1 Myotis lucifugus | reverse complement strand
CGGTGTTTGTCACTGCATCCTCAAAGAAGAACTGAGCAGACAGTGCAAAGTTCATATGTGTCTCTTGCCCCCACACTTGTACAACCTCCCCCACTATCAACCTCTGGCTTGTTTGTTTCCTAATTGTTCCAAAACCAAAGGGTCTACCTGCTCCGTACACTACAGAGAAGCCAAACACTGAACATCAAGTGTTTTTTTAATATATTTTTTTATTGATTCCAGAGAGGAAGATAGAAACATCAATGATGAGAAAGAATCAAGTGGCCGCACCCTGAATGCCCCCCACTGGGGACTGAGCACGCAACCCCGGCATGTGCCCTTGACTGGAATTGAACCAGAGACCCCTCAGTCCATAGACCTACGCTCTATCCACTGAGCCAAACCAGCTAGGGCTGAACACCCAGTTTTGCAGTAGAGAATTAAAGCTATTTATTGACAGAGTGCCAGGCCAAGAGATCTGGGAGCTCAAAATCCCAATTCCAAGATGGTTTTTCTTTATATCAAATTGATTTTTAGAGAAGGAGAGAGAGGGGGGGAGGGAGGGAGGGAGGGAGGGAGGGAGAGAGAGAGGGAGAGAGAGAGAGAGAAAGACATTCATTGGTTGACTCTTGTATGTGCTGTGACCCGAGATAAAAGCTACCTTGGATTATCCGGACGATGCTCTAAGCAGCTGAGCTACCCAGCCAGGCCTCCTAATGGTTGTGCATCAAGGGCTTTGGAAGGCAGCGATGACCTTCGAGGGGTTGGGGTCATGGGGGGAGCTGATGGGTTAGTTCTGTGCCAGCGTCAGTGGTTTTTCTTAGTCTGATCAATGCAGGTCCTGATGTCGTCTGGTCTGGTGTCTTTGTCACTGTGGTCAGGGGTCAGGTGACCTAACTGGGTGGAAGAACCAAGATTTCCCAGGATAGCTCAGGGTTGTGCATCAGTGATGTTATCTTAAAAAAAAAAAAAAAAAGAGAGACAACTGTTACCTTATCTTTCTTGTAAACACATAATACTCCCCTAAGGAATGTCATATTCCAAATAAGGAGAACTTATTTTTCAAAACACTGCGATATTTAAAAATATATATAGTGTCATTCCAATCAGTAGTTCATACAATTTGAAAATCAGAATGTGAATTTTCTGGAAAAAATTATTTTCAAAGACAGATAGAATAGGTAGGGTTTGGAAAATAATCAAGAATTACTTGTGATGCTAAATATTAAATCAAAGCAAGGTGTACATCTATGTTCATGAAAAGCAATGTGGACAACAGGGGGGACATCTGTAATACTCTCAACAATAAAGATTTAAAAACTAAAATAAAAGCCGTGTGGTCATCTGACAGATGCATGGATGCAAATCAGGAGAGCTGAAGCAAAATAAAAAGCTGGTCCATTTATATCTGCATTTATTGTGTGGTGAAGATACAATTTCAAATCAAGGAGAATAAATGGAATAATTTTTAAAATTAGTTATTAATTTTAGAGAGAGAAGAAGGAAGCTGAGAGAGAGAGAGATAGACATAGATAGACAGATAGATAGAGAAACATTGATTTGCTGCTCCATTCACTTATGCGTTCATTGGTTGCTTCTTGTATGTGCCCTGACCGGACATCAAACCCACAGCGCTGGCATATTGGGACGATGCTCTAACCAACTTAGCTCCCAGGCCAGAGCTCAGTGGAATATTTTAAAATAGTATCAGACTCCTGGCCATCAATTTGAAGGAAAATAGTTAGATGCCAACTTCACAGCATTCATAAAACCACAATGTGATCTGGGATAGAAGGGTAAATATCAAAAAGCACAAAATTATTAGAAGAAAATACAGGAAATGAGTTTAAGCAGGTTGGTAAAAATGCCTTCTAAAGGCCTATGTGAAAAAGGCTTAAGAATCAGATTTTAATCAGACTAAAATCTCAATATTTTATGTGTAGGACTGAGCAAATGATAATGTACATTGACGTGTTGCAAAGAGCCGTGGTTTCCTCTGTGGGAGAATGAAGTCAGAAACACGGGTGGGTGAGGGGGGATCTCGGGGGCAGTGGATGGGCACTGGGAGCCCTTCTGTGTCTAAAGACCCCCCCCAACCGGGGGACCCAGCTTCTCGGGTCTGGGTCAGCAAAAGGACCAGCGGAGTCTGACATGTGTTGTTGATACAAAGAGTGAAGATGTTCTAGAAAAGAACGGGGACATTTTGAGAAGAGAAAAAAGCCAGCACAAATAGAATCCTTGTATCAACTTGGGGGGCCTGGAGCAGCCCCCCAAATGCACAGGCTGCATTATCAACTTTGATAATAAAAAGGGAGTGGGGGAAAGAACTATTTTGGCTACAGAGCAGAACGTCAACTCTACAGATTAGAAAAAAAATTATAATTATGTAATGTGATAAATATCACTACAACAGCAATCATATTACAACATATAAACGTATCAAAGTAACAGGTTTACACTGTGTATTTACACAGTGTTATATGTCAAATATACTCAATTAAAAATAAAAATATTATCTTTGGCAACTGTTATGAAAGATTGATTTTAAAAAAAGGTTGATTCAATAATTCCATTTTGGCTTTGGAACTAGATAATGAATCACTGTTTCTAATTTTAATATCGTGTTTTTTTTCCCTTTAATCCTCACCAGAGGATACTTGTTCTATTGATTTTTCTCGAGATAGTGGAAGGGCGGGGGAGAAAGGGAAAGAAACACCCACTGGTTGCCTCCCACAGGCACTCCTCCTGGGGCCGGGCAATGGAGCCTGCAAGGGAGGACCAGGTGCCCTTGACCTAGAATCCAACCCGAGATCCTTCAGTCCCAGGGCCCACGCTCTAACCACTGAGACAAACCGGCCAGGGCCTCTGTAAATTTCTAAAACCAAATATCTATGTTCTCACCTTACAGTGATTGACATTTTAAAATATACTGTCAAGTCAAGAGAGCAATTTTCTATTGGGCGGAGTCAGCCTGACAAAGGGAAATAACCTGGGGGTGTGGGGTAGGGAGGTGTGAAGCCCCGCCCCTCGTCTCCCATGATCCACTGCGGCTATGCTTTGGCTCCTCCTCCGTGTTCAGGCAGCATCACTCCACTTTCCCAGCTCACCTACAGGCTTGAGAGGATCTGGGGGAAACATTCAAGGTCTCTGACTGCCTGTGTTCTTGGGTGTCACTGTCACGTCCCAGTTGTATTTCCCTCAGTCCCTCAGGGAGTGGGTCTCTCTTTAAACAGACCTGGGGCTGAGTTCAGGTTATGGTGAGAGTGGGCATCAGCTGAACCTGTGCATAATGTGGCCACTTCCAAGACACTTGCCCAAGGCCGGGACACCCATTCACCCCAGTGCCCCACCTGGGCCCCCCGCCCCCACCAGGTAGGTAATTGTGGCAGGTGAATCAGAGAAGGAAACCCGGGGTTTCCACCTGCCACAGGCTTCCCCAGCCCGAATTCCTGACCTGCTTGGAGCAGACATGACATTCCTCACATTCTTGTCTGTCCCTAGGGAGGGGCTCCCTGAAGCCAGGTGGAAAGAACACCCCAAACCTGCCAGGAGGGAGGCTCAGCCTGTGTAGCTGCTGGGCCACAGGAGGCAGTGGAATGACTCATTTCCTTCTGTACTTCTCTATGGTTTTGCTGAATATGGCCCAGTTTTTTAAATATACATTTTTATTGGTTTCAAAGAGGAAGGGAGAGGGAGAGAGAGAAACATCAGTGATGACAGAAAATCATTGATTGGCTGCCCCCTGCGTGCTGGATGGAGCCCACACCGGTAATGTGCCCTGACCGGGAATCACACCATGACCTCCTGGTTCAGAGGTGGACACTCAACCACTGACCCACACCGGCCCGGCCAGTCCAAAGTTTTTTAAATAAAAAATGTCAATCTTTTCAGTCTGACAGTGTTGTCTCGGGCATGTCTGGAGTCAGCACGGAGAATGTTCCTCCTGCCAGAGAACTGATCAGCCGCCAGCCCCTGTACTGAAGCCCCTGGTGCTCACATGGGGGTGAGTGGTTTCTGTTTGCTGGCAGGAGCCCGTTAAGCAGGAAAGGATGTGGGAGCCCCTCCAGGCGGTGAACAGGAAAGCCCTGCTGCAGGGACTGGCCTCAGCCCTCAGCCTGAAGAATGCAGGGGGCCCAGGAGCACCTCCCTGCAGCAGCCAGCACAGGGCAGGCCTGTGCCCTGGGAGTCCCCCTGCATTCCTGACGTGCTTGGAGCAGAGATGACATTCCTCACATTCTTGCCTGTCCCAGGGAGGGGCCCCCTGAAGCCAGGTGGGAAGAACACCCCAATGCTGCCAGGAAGGAGGCTCAGCCTGTGTAGCTGCTGGGCCCCAGGGAAGCCAGCGGGGAAGCCTGTGACAGGCGGAAGTCCCGATTTCCTTCTCTGACTCACCTTCCAGAAGCACAGGCCTGCCAGCAGCACCTGGAGCTGGGGGTAGGTCTCACCTGGGGTGTGTCCAGCAGAGCCTCACACCGGGCGGCTCCCCATTCCGGAGGGGCTAGGCCTGGGCCTGAGGGAGACCCTGGCTGGTGCTGGGTGTGTGAGTCCAATCCAGACCGTGCCTGGAACTGCACAGGGTCTTCCTTCCATAGAGGGAGCTGGGCAGAGGGGTTTCAATATCTCCTATTTCCCACGAGACCCGAGTGTCTTCTGGTCTTTGGAAGGTACAGTGCCCCCCACTACTGGGCCCTTGGCTGTGGCCATGGCAGTGCTGTCCCTGGCATCACAGAGCTTAAGTCCAGTAGAGGGGGCCGACTGGCCTCAGACGGGGACCACTGAGACTGGGCAGTGCAGAGGAAGCTGCTATAGGACTTTTGTTGTTGGTGATGGTGGGTTTGGGTGCCCAGTGACCCTGGCTGGATACAGGACACCCCTCAGGCAGGAATGTATATGAATATCAGGAGGAGTGACATAGAGCCCTAATTTATTAACAATGAAGTTTATTATGGACACAGGAAACAACAATAGGACTCCCCTAGGAGAAGGACTCAGGTTTCCTCTGGAGCGGAGGTTCTCAACCTGTGGGTCGCAACCCCTTTGGGGGTCGAACGACCCTTTCACAGGGGTCGCCTAAATACATCCTGTTAGGTCGGAGAGAGCCCAGGATCGGATGCATGCAGACATGTGATGAGACAATGGACTCCCCCTGGAATTTCTCACAGATCAACGTGCCAGACACAGATACCGGCTTCTTCTCCCTGAATCCACATACCCCCACACAGATGCTGACTCATTCCTGAATACCTTGCTGACCCCCCTGCAGCTGAAGCTTCCTCAACTGAATACCTCAGCTCATGTCCCCGCCCCTCACCCAACCGCAGTATAAAAAAAGCGCCCCCCTCCATGTTGGCGTGAATCCACGTGCCCTGTCTTTGGGGTACGTAGGTCTCCCGGGGACGCAGAATAAACTTTCCTTTCCTTTCTTTTCTGATTCACTGGACTCTATTTCTTGCGCCGCCTCCTGAGCCACCTAACCTAACACATCCTGCATATCAGATATTTACATTACGATTCATAACAGTAGCAAAATTACAGTTATGAAGTAGCAACGAAAATAATTTTATGGTTGGGGATCACCACAACACGAGGAACTGTATTAAAGGGTCGCAACATTAGGAAGGTTGAGAACCACTGCTCTGGAGGGAAGTAAGGGGGAAGTGGGTGGTTAGCCTTGGGTCTATTTTGGCTGGGAGTTGGGCAGGTCTTGCTTTTTATGGTTTGAACTTCCCTTGGGGTGAGGGGAGGCAGCCCAGAGGACTTCCTAAGGGCTGACCCAGATGTGGGGCTGAAGGAGGGGTTATGGGCCCTGAAAGCTGCCAATCACACATCCAACAGGGAGTCTGCCTCTTGATTCCAGGGAGTGAAAGGAGCTCTGTAAGGGGCACTTGTTTCCTTGGTTTCATGTCTCCATTGATGAAGTTCCAGCTGTTACTCCCATTTTTATATCCCTGTATAAATCTGAGCTCGCCCTCATAATGGTCTGGTGATGAGTAGGCCAGGTGGTGGTGGCTTTAGATAGTTAGAATTTCTTCCAGGGGGCTATTATTTGTCTCCCAAAAGTTCATTTCTTCTTCTTTTAATCCTCACCCAAGAATATTTTGTCCATGCATTTTTTAGAGAGACTGCGGTGGGGGCGGAGGGAAATAAACACAGATGTGAGAGAGACACATGAATTGGTGCCTCAGCACGCACCCTCATGGGGTGGGGGGGAGGGGTGTATCAAGCCTGTAAGTGAGGTACGTGGTCTGACCTGGAATCGAACCCCAGACCCTTCCTCTGGGTGCCGATGCTCTAACCACTGAGAGAAATGGGCCAGGGCTTCTTATTTTTTAGAAGATTTTATCTGAGACAAACTGACTCCACGTGCCAGGGAACAAAATCTCAAATGTTCTTATTTTGAAACACACAACACTAGAAGGAGGAGAGGCCCAAGTCCTCTTTTTGTTGTTGTTGTTGTTTTTGTTAATACTCAGGATATTTTTCCATTGATTTTTAGAGAGAGTGGAAGGGAGGGGAAGAGGCTGAAAGGAAAACATCAATGTGAGAGGGACCCATCGATTGGTCGCCTCCCGCACACGGGATCGAGCCTACAACCGTGGTGCACGCCCTTGACAGGAATCAAACCCAAGACCCTTCAATCCACAGACTGAGGCTCTATCCACTGAGCCAAACAGCTGGGCCACGTCCTCTCTGACGGAGCAGAGTTGAACCCACATTTCCCATAGAAACAAGACAACTGCTTAGGTACAGTCCACAGAATAAAATCAGTTATTTGAGCAGTATTGATGGGAATCTATGCACATTTTAAGTGAATTCAAACACTTTTTTTTAATGCTCACTCGAGGATATTCTTCCATTGATTTTTTTAGAGAGAGTGGAGGAGAGAGAAAAAGAACAGAAACATTGATGTGAGATAGACACATCAATAGGATGCCTCCTGCGCCTGCCCCAACCAGGGCCCTGGCCAGGGAGGAGTGTGCAACCAAGGTATGTGCCCTTGACCACAATCAAACCCAAGACCCTTCACTCCTCAGGCCAACACTCTACCATTGAGCCAAACCAGCCAGGGCCAAATATTTTTTATTTCCCAATAAAGTCATTTAAATGTATGCCTTTTTATAATGTCCCTCTTTTTTGTGTGATTTTTTTACAGCAAAATTGCTTTAAGGCCAATTAGTTATGGGCAAAAATGTTTGCAGTAAAAAATGCTTGCAGCAAGATGTCTGTGCAAAAATACCAGGCACGTCATTTCTTGACACCTTGGGAGGAGACAGAGGGAGGGTTCAAACCTGGGCCCTCTGACCCCAAGGCCTCAAGCTGTTGAGTAAGAGGCTCTCAGTGTCCACACCTCTCGGGACCAGCTACTGCCCTCCAACCATCAGAGCTCCCCTGACCTCCCGCCCTGGCCCAGAGTCTGACTCAGCTGTTCTGGGAGACCAGGCTCCATGCTCAGCAACTCCAGCTCCAACCTTGCCCCAGGGAACAGGCTGCTCTCTCACCCTGGCTCCCTGCACCACCTCACCCTCTTCCTGGCACACACCCCGGCTGGTGCCAAGCCTGCTCCCAGCCTCCCCAGAGGAGCTGGCTCGCATTTAGCAAAACCAAGGTTCCCAGCATCCTCATTCACTTGGCATTCTGAAAGAATTGTCAGCTAACGAGGTGGCCACAGAGCGGGCAGGAGGGTGTGTGGGGTCGCAGTGAAGGGGCGGTGTGTGGGGAAAGAGAGACCCTTGGGGCAGCAGGACATGGGAGCCATGGAGGGTGATAGGAGTGTCTGTGGGCCCACCGATGGAAGGGAGTGTCTGAGGGGCTGTCGGATGGGGGTGAGGAATGTGGGGGCGGGCAGGGACACAAGTGGGTGTTGGGGGGCATCAGGTTGATGCTGGCCTTAGGAAACATGTTCCATTTTCTGCGACAGTTTGTATAAGATTGCTGTTTGGTTATGGGTGCCCTGGGTTCTTGCAATCTTCCAGGATAGACATCAAGGGAGGTCACCCGAAACCGATACCAACAAAGGTTTATTTAAGCTTCTGCACCAGGAAGCCAGCACTGCAAAGGGAGAGGAGACAGGCTGGGGAGAATGGTGAAGAGGCTGAGGCGGGAAAAGTGCCCGCAAGTATGTAGAGCAGGAGCTGTGGGCGCTTGCACTGTGGAACTACATGCTTCTTCTTGCCTGGCACATCCTATTAGCATGTTAAATCCCCACCCAGGATGTGTGTTTCAGTATTTAAATGAGGGACGGTCACCAAAAGGACAGTGTTTGTTGCATGATGAGCTGAGCCCTGAAGTGGATCCTGTAGAGGGGAGGCTCCTTCAGGTCAGTCCCTGGTTGGCTGTTTGTCCTGAGGGGGAGGGCCTGAGGGGAGCAGCCTGCCTGCCTCAGTGTTATTCTTAAGCCTTTGTAAGAGTTCACTGATGATGCCAGTGGGCCTGGAGTTTTCTTGATGAGAAGAATTTAAATGTGGCCTGAATGTTCTATCACCTATTTAAGAGACTATGGACATGTTATTTATTTTTTCTTAATCCTCAACCCAAGGAGGAGGGGAGAGGGAGAAAGAGAGACATGGATGTGAAAGAGCCCCATCCATTGGTTGCCTCATGCACTGCCACCAACCTGGGAGGGGATGGAGCCAGCAGCCCAGGTACATGCCCTGGACCAGGAAATTGGCATTTCTTCCTGCCCTCAGCCCCTCACTGGCTTCCCCTTTTGTCCAGGACCAAATAGGCTGAGCCTCCCTCCTGGCAGCAGGAAGCGGTTTTCTCCATTGGTTCCCAGAAGGCTCTCCCCGGGGAAAGCAGGAGTTGGGTGGAGAACCAGCTGAGGGGGAAAGAGGCAGTTGAGCAGGATGTCACTGAGGAAGAGGGGCTGGGACTCCCGGGCCACATGCCAGCCTGCACAGGCAGCCTGCTCCCTGCCACAGCCAACAGGGAGCCCCCAGTCCAACCTCAGGGTTTCTGGCCTGATCTCTGCTACCTGCAGCAGGGCGTTAGGGACCATGACCTGGATGGGCACCCAGACCCTTCCTTGCTTTTAGAAGGAGGCTGACAAGTTCCCTGGCAGGTGTGTGCAGGCTCATGCTGGGGCTCCAGAGGTGCCCAAGCAACGCTGTACAACAGGGAAACTTCAAAAATTTAAAAATTAGAGTCTATGCAGCAAAGCATAGAGAAGTCCCCAAGGACATGAGCCATCCCTTCCCTTGTGGATGGGGCCACCACAATTAGATACCAGGTGTGGTGGGGACGCTGGGGTGGCACGGTGTCCCGTCCATGGACATGGGTCTTTGAGGTGGCACATTATGCACAAGTTCATATGGTGTCCACCCTCACTATAAACTGAACACAGAGCCAGCTCTGTCCAAAGAGATTTCAACTCCCTCCGCCCAGAGGGACATAAAGAAATACAAGTCGGAGGTGACGGTGATGCCGGAGAGGACAGGTAGATGGATGGCCTTGAGTGTGTCCCCCTCATCCTCTCAGGCCTGTCCGTGAGCGTGGAGAGTGGAGCAGTGCTGCCTGGACAGGGAGGAGGAGCCACAGACACACAGATACATTGGAATCCATCAAAGTTAAAGCTTTCACTTCAAAAGACACCATCAAGAGAGTGAGCTCAGCTGGTGTAGGTTAGTGCACAGAGCGTCTTCCCCTGGACCAAGAAGTTCCAGGTTTGATTCTCATCCAGGGCACATGCCCGGGTTGCAGGCTTGACCCACAGTCAGGGGTGTGCAGGAGGCAGCCAATCAATGTGTGTCTCTCATCGATGTTTCTATCTCTCTGTCCTTCTCCCTTCCTGCTTGAAATCAATAAAAATATTTACGTATAAAAAAAGAAAGTGAGCCCTAGCTGGTTTGCATCTGTGGATAGAGCATCGGCCTGAGGACTGAAGGGTCCCGGGTTCGATTCCAGTCAAGGGCACATGCCCAGTGGGGGATGTGCAGGAGGCAGCCAATCAATGATTCTCTCTCATCATTGATGTTTCTTTCTCTCTCCTTCTCCATTCCAGTCTGAAATCAATAAAAAAAATATATTTTAAAAAAAGAAAGTGAAAAGACAACTCCCAGTATGAAAAAAAATATTTGCAAATCATATGCCTGATAAGGGAACTGTATCCAGAATATAGTAAAAATTCTTCCCAGTCAACAATAAAAAGCCAAACAACCAAGTAATAAGTAGGCAAAGGATTTGAAGACGTTTCCCCAAAGATGATAAACAAACCGACACTCAACCCATGAAGAGATGATTCACATGCTGAGTCATTAGGGAAAGTGAACCAAAACCACAAACCTCTTCACACCCACGGGTACAAGTGTGCATTCATAGCACAATTACTCTTAACACCTCAAGTTGGAAAGGACCCAAATGTCTATAAGCTGGTGAACGGTGATGTGCGGGTCTCCGCTGTGGGTGCCACAGGGTAGGAACGCCTGGGGCCCCGGCCTGGGCCATTGGTCCTTGTGGCCCGTCCCGCAGGCATTTCCTCGATGGCTGTCCCGTTGTGGCTGGACCAGCCCTCAGAGTTATTATGATTGCAGGACACGCCTCCGCACAAGCCATTAGAGAATCTTAAGAACAGGATTTATTACTCACAGATCCCGGAGGGCACACGGCAGGCCAGAGGGCCGCACAGCGCGTGGAGAGAGGGGAGGAGGGTGGACCTGCGGGTCTGCCTTTATTAGGCTCCGGGGTGGGGTGTCTAGGTTTGGAGGGTTCACTGTTTATTGGTGAATTTAATGCAATAAGAGCAGGAACTAGAGCACAGGAGGGGAGGCACAGGGGGCACCAAGCTGTCAGTTACCTAGGTTACCCAGGACTTTCTACAGGGGATCCTCATGGGTGTGAGCCAACCGGTTCCTTATCTGCTTGTTTTGCTGGTATCTGCCTCCTACACCTGGCAATTGTTCCTGGTAGATGACTGTCTTGATTTGGATGACATTTACAATGCCAATCATTAACATTACAGTCAGAACACTAATGCCAGGCTCAGGCACTTGCACCACAATGAATGAACAAGATGTGCTGTGTCCATACAATGGAATATTATTGTCACTAAATAGAAGTGGAACACTGATACATGCAACAACATGGATGAACCTTGAAAACCTTACACTCCATGAAAGACACAAATGACCACCCAGCACATGATCCCACTTAAATGAAAAGTGCACAGACCGCTTGTCTGCCGCCTCCCGGCGTCCCATGTGAGACTGGATCTGGCAGACCTGCTTGTGCGTTTGCTGGTACAGCGGTTCCATGTCGCCGGCCCAGGCGGGTCCGGCTCCGGCTTCCTCCGAACCTGAGTCTGCTTCTTGAGTGTGTCCCTTATGGGTGCTAGGAGTTGAAATCTCTATTTTATTTATTTCCATGTGGAGGATTCTGGAAAGGGACAGGTCTGGACTTAGTCACACGGAGTAGAGAGAAAGGTCAGAGTGGCCAGTCCCTGAGGCTCTGGCCTCCTCCTATGGGGCAGGGTTGACCCTCAGGGCCTCCCAGTCAGTGGGGGCGGTGGGGGATCTAACAGCTTGGAAATGGTTGAACCTTCAACCAAAGGCCATTTCAGCTCAAGCGCCTCAGTCTGGGCCACACCCAGGACACCAGCGTTTCCCGAAGGCCCGGCACAGAACGTGGGGGAGGGAGGGCCAGGTTCCTCTGAGCCCGGTTTGGGGAGACCCCACTCAGTGACCCAGAAGTCCCTGTCTTTTCTGTCCAATTTTCATATGATTGTTTACAAGTAAAATTAAATAGTTTTCATTCCTTTCACAAATTAGAATCTGGAGAGGACCCGGTATTTGCAACCTCTGTCCAGGGTCCTGGACATCCCCCGTCCAGGCCAATTCACTCCCCTCCAGACTGGGGGTCCGGGTCCCCAGGGTCCCCTGTGATCCTCACCGCGTGTCCTGGGTGCCGCTCCTCCCTGAGCCCCTTCCCTCTTTAGGGAATTCTGACCTCACACATCACAGAGCCCGACCCTGTGACCGCGGTTCCCGCCCTTGTTTGTGGCTGGGTGAGCCCCGGAGCTCAGGAAGGAGTTTCCACCCGCGGTTTGGATGAAAGTCAATTGGAAATGCTGGCACCTCTTTGGACGCCTTCCAGACCGTCTTTAGGAGGCAAGTCAGTTCTTCCCGTGAGAGTTCCAGCCTCCCACACCACAGCTCCCTGGCCGGCGGGGACACGTGGAGAGCCAGCCCTGGGGTTGGGGTGCAGGAGAGGCACCTTTTCCTTGCCCAGCTCTGGGGACTCCTCCCTGGTCTCACTCACAGCGCCTGCCTGCCCTGCGCCCGCCTCCCGCCAGGGGGCGAGCTGCCCTCACCTCCCTCTACTGGGCCAGGCAGGTGGTGGGGGACAGATTCAGCGCCAAAGCCCCTCCCTCCCTGTGGCCGCGCCCCGCTCCCTGTCCTGAGCCCTGGTGAGGTGGAAACAAGAACTGGATCCCGGTGACTGGGATGCAATTGTTACTCAGCAAAACCCGCAGATCGTGGGGAACACCTGACGTTTGTTCTTACATGGGAAACGTGGACATTCCTTGTGACCCCGGGGAGCCAGAGAAAGGACCCCATGTCCACCACTTAGGACCCTTCCCAACCGTTCATGAGCCAGGACAGAACAGGTAAAACTGCAAACTTTATTAAGTGCCCTGTGTTTGATACCAGGTGAGAAAGGAGCCGAAGGTAATGGGGTTCTGCTTCATGGTATTAGCTGTAGGGGTTGGGGCCTGAGGACCTCCATCAGCAAAACAATCTCTCACGATTGTCCAGAATCAGAGAAAGGGGGCTGGTCAACACTTAGGACAGAGTTAGAGGGCAGGAGGAGCAAGCATCAGACGGGCACATTGGCTCTGAGAGTCTCCTGTCCCCACATCCCTGCAGTCCCGGAGCTCAGTCAGCACCAGGCCCCGTCTCCAGGCTCAGTGAGGAACAGGATCTGCAGTCACCTGGTCACCCGTGCTCGGTCATCTGACACTGCGGAGAGAGAAGGCCAGAAATGCAGGGACAGACGGTTATGGACAGAGGAGTGGAAAAGAGAGACACAGAAGGACAGCAAAGAGGTTGAGAGAAATAAAAAGAAAAGGGGAAAGAAACAAGGAGAGAAAAAGGGAGAGATTGACTAGAGCAGGTGGACAGGGGTAGGGAACAGCCAGAGCAGGACAGGACGGTTGTGTCATGGACAGTCTGGGTTTCCACAGCCTCCCCAGTCCCCAACAAGCCCTATTCCTGTGAAGGAAACAGGATCTTACCTGGAACAAACCCTGTCACCCAAGGATGGGCCCAAGGAACACGCCTGGCCTCTCACTTTTACCACGAAGGTCTCCTGGGGTCTGAATGACCAGGGACAGCACTGCTCCAAGCAGATCCTGAAGGTGCAGTTTCCACACTTCCGGGTAGTACTCAAGGGCACCACAGCATTGTCATAGCAACAGTGCTGCTGGGGGTCGTAGAACCTGTCCCCACATCTTGAGTGTGACTGGCACAGCATCAGGTGAGCACCCGTGGGGGACACTGGAGGAGACAGAGCTGGTGTGGCCCAGATGGCAGGGCAGGCAGGGCCCATGCAGGGACCCTCTGGATGCCACCCACCACCCGAGTGTCCCTGTCCCTCCTGCACTCACCTGGGGCTCCCTGTGAACAGAGGAGGCTGATGATGCAGAGAGCAGCCGAGACAGCTGTGGGGGAGGAGCTGGATGAGGTGCGGCTGAAGCGGCAGCCATGGGTCCACCTCAGGGAGCCCTTCCTGGGGCAGAGGAAGGTCTGGGGAGGTGGGGGGGTCTCTGTTCTGACTGAGGCTCAGGGAAAGGATAGGGGCATCTGGGGTGGGATCTGGTCACCTGTGTTCAGGAGTCCTGGGATTATGGACCTGTGGAATGTGAGGGGTGCTGGCAGGGTTCTTGGGAGAAATGAGTTTAGGATTCAGGGGATGTGGGTGGTCAATGGGCAGGAGTTGTGAGCAGGTGGCCCAGGTGCACTCAGGGGGCTGAGCTGACTAGTTGCTATGGAAATGACCCACAGGAAAGTCTAGAAGACTGGGTTTGGGGTGGGAAAGTGGGGTCAGGGTGGCATTGGGCATGAGTTTCAGAACCGAATCTGAGATGCAAATGGAGATGATATTGGGGAGATGGATTGGGTAAGGCCTGGTGCTAAGGAGGAGAAGTAGGTTGAGGTAGGGATGGGGTGGTGGCTGAGAATGGAGCTGGGCTCCGAGGGAATTGGGGTTGGGTCCTCCTTACCCAGGATGTAGCATCGGGGAGTCATGGCTCTGGGTTGGCTGCAGCGGGATCAGGAGAAGGTCTGCAGTTCCCAGCAGGTGCTTTTATGTCTCTGATAAGGACGGTGATGTCATCGGGCTCCTGCCTTCTGGCCAGGCCTGCAGAGACTCGCTGGGCCCTTGGGTCAGGATTATCCAGGCATCATCTCTGGCACCATGGAATCCTCTGAGAGCCAGGAGAGGAAGGACCCCCCCTCCCCCGCCATGATACTTTCCCCAAATGCCTCCCACTCATGCCCAGCACCAGGGCCTCCTCAGCCAGCAGGACACGCCTCAGAGCCACCCCCACTCTCCCAGGATGAATCCACCAAACAGCTTTTCCATCACATCCTATGAGTCTTCTACTTTCCCCACTGTCTTTCCCACATTGCTAACCTCTTACGTCCTTGGGGTTGGGGTTGAGTGGGTGGTGCACTCAGCTCCCTGACCTCACAGCCCTGACCAGGGGCTGCTCACTAAACCACAGCTCAGCTTGTTCCGGTGAAAATGATGAGTTTTTACACCTGGAAATTCCAGGTTGTAGAAGGTTGGGGAAAGGAGGGAAAATGTAGGGAGGAAGCTGGGGTGGCTCATCAAACAGAACCAGGGGAAAGGCCCTGGAGGAACCCTACTTCTCACTCCCCCAGAGTCCTCTCGCTGGCCTCCTCTCTGTGTCTTCATTAGTGTCATTTATAGAGGAGCACATGTCCACTTAGCACCTTATATGGCCCAGGCTGTGTTTCTGACACAGGTGAGGCAGGGGTGGGTAGGCTATTCAAAAGCCTCAATTTTCATGGAGTTCATGAGAGGCCAGAGAGCAAGAGGGCAAGAGGGAGGGAGGGGGGGGGATAGAAATTTTTGTTTGGTGGTGTGGTGTGATCAATGTCAATTTCAGTATTACTGGTCCGTAAAGTTCTGTGAGAGAAATTCCACCACCTTCAGTAGATTCTCCAAGGCTTTGACCTTAGCATCATGTTCAGAGGAAGATGGATGTGTGATTTCCCCTAAAAGAAACAGTGACACTGGGGGCAGGATGTGAACACAGCAGGTGAGACTGAATGGCTCCCCTGAGGGACACTGAGTTGTGTGAGCTCAGGTCACCCCATGCAGTGAGGACTGGGAGCCCCTCCCCCAGCTCCTGTGGGAATTCATCCTCAGGGACACCCCAGCCCCATTCCAGCAAGGTCAGGGTTCTCTTCGGAGCCTGGGAAGGGCGACCTGCCACTCTTGTAGGCTGACGTGCCATCTACACCTTCTTCCCCAGTTTGGAAAGTTCCTGCCTCCTTGGTCTCTGCCTGAGGGAACTTGCAGCACTCACTCTCCCAGACTCCTTCCACCTGGAGCCCAGGCCCAGATGAGGCTCCTCCAATAGGTGTACCTATTTCAGACTGAAAGAAGGTGAAGATCCACCCATTTCCTGACACAGCTCCAGGCAGCCTGGGACCCAGGCCAATGGCCTCTGCCCAAATCTGGGTTGCCTGCAGGGTGAGAAAGGAAACTTTCTCTGGGGAACGGTTCAGGTTGTGTCTGAATAGACACAGCACAGCCCACACGCCTGATCACACAGCTGAGTCACTAAAAGGCAGGGAGGGGGAGGGACATCAGGGCCGAGCAGAGGTCTGGGAGGCTGTGCTGATGAGAAGACAGCTGCTCCTGAGATCTGTGGACACTCAGCCAGGAACTCAACAGCATTGAGGCTCTGGGGTGCGAGTGTGGGGTTTGCACCCTGCGGGGGCCCTTCTCAAGGCATCAGAGAAGCCTTAGCACACAGTCCAGTCCACTCCCACCAACAGCTCCCTCAGAGACCCCCTTCCTACTGTGTCCACCGTGGGACCTCACTCTCTGGGACAGCTCTGTCTTCTGCGTGAGAGCCCACCTCAGTGCGGCACCATTGGGCCCGCCTTGGTTGAAGCCGCCACTAGATGTTGGGATCCTGCCTCTACCAGTGGCTGGAAAAGGCTCTGGCTCTCTTGGTTATCAAGTGTGAGATCCTGACCTCAAACAGCCATTTGTTTTACTCTCTCATCCTGCTCCCTGGATCCAAGCAGGACACTGACCCACCGTCCTACTGGTCAGGGGCACAGCCTGGACAGGACCCAGGATGCCTGAATCCCAGTGTAGGAGCCTCCAAGCCCCCCTGGCGAAGCCCCGCTGGGAAGGACAGGCAGGCTCTGCTCACAGACACCCTGGATGAGACCCAGGTTGCTGCTCTGGGTCTCCTGGTTGAGACTGGCAGAGCTGGGTGCCTGCATTGAAGCCCAGGAGGACACTGGCATTTTCTTCTCTCACCTGCTTCCCTCCTGGCATCCCCTTTGTCCCAGGAATTAATTGATTATCTCTCCAGTTAGCATTTGGGTATTATTTCCATCTGGCCTCAGGGATCCTTTCCCAGGGCACAGGCAGGAGTGTGGTGGTTTGGGGTGTATAGAAAGAATGCCAGGTGCACAGCAGGAGGAAGAGAGGGGCTCCCCAGGGACAGACGGTCCTCCTCTTCTGGTTGGTGAGGAAGCTGTGTCACTCCTTGGCTCCAATCCCATCATCGGGATTTAGTGACTGACCTCTCTCCCTGCAAAGGGACTTCTGGTGACCAAAGGGTGGATGGCAGAATGGATGGTCTGCCCGCCGCCCCCACCCCCACCCCCCAAGCCAGCCCTGAGGGTCCCTCCCAGTAAAACAGTGAAGTAAGGGCCTACTTGTCATGGGAGGGGCTGGAGGAGCAGGCTCTAGGCTGTGACTCCCTGAACAGCACTGCTGATGTGACTCGGGAGTCACTTTACAGCCCTAGCAGCCTTTGCGTCTCAAAGCTATTGCCTGGACTTGCGGTTGCTGCTGGGTAATCATGTGGTGACTGCATTGGTGTGCTGCCCAGAGCTTCAAATTCATCCCAGCTGCAAGGCCATCTGGGAAAGGCAGGCTGAAGCTCTGCAGCCTCTGCAGACAGGGAGCTCCTGAGTGGGAGGGATGGGTGCCACACACGCTGTGCACCTTGCATGGTCCTCATCGCCTCCAACTTTTTACAGCTCCTGTTACAGCCCAAAGTGTCTCCCGAGGCTCAGCCCGTGTGTCCCACAGCTGAAGGCCTCCCCGCTTTCCCCCACTTTCTGTTCCTCCACTTCGGTGTCTGTGCCCCTCCTCATCCATGTGCTCCAGGGATCATGCACAATGGTCCTTGCCTGTCTCCCTACTCTCACTCTCTGTCTTTTTAACACTTAGAATGTTTATGGACTTTAGGTCAGCTGGGGACAATCACCTGCATTTATACCTTGTAGTGTTGTTTTTAAAAAATATATATTTTTACTAGAGGCCTGGTGCACAAAATTCGTGCACAGGTAGAGTCACTCGGCCTGGCCAGCAAGCTGGTGCAGTGCCTTAATACTTTTTAACATATTTCTCCTCATTGAAAAGGAAGATAAATGGTACATTATAGACTTGTGAGTTCCATGTGTTCACTGCTCTGGGTTGAGAAAGTGTCCAGCTCTTTCTTGGGATGCATTTCAGTATTACAGCTCATCAACAAAAGGTGTATGCCCCAAGTTTCCACCGGCTGCCCTTGCCCTTGCCCTCTGGCCAGAAACTAACTTCTTCCCAGTATCTGTGGCTCCAGCGTCAGGTGCCTGGGAAATCAGAGGGGCTGCGGTTGGTTACATGTAGGAAGCAGCAATGAGAATCTAGGCCAGACTTCATCAGGACACCCTCTAGTGGCGCCTCTGACATTAGGTCCCCAGCTTCCAGCTTGTCCTTGGCAGCTTGGACATCACTATTGGAAAGCTTTCCTGGAGCAATTGTTTTGGCTTGGTTGTAAGCAGCCTTGATAACACCTCCAGCAGCTGCCGCCTGGGAGATCGTGTAAATCCCAAAGAGTCCAGAATCCGAGTAACTGGCATTCAAAGGGGAAAGGTCAAGTGGCTGGTGAATCCCCTTGGCAACAGCTTGGGACAGAGGGCTGGTGGCCCTGCTGCCCCCTTGACCTATGGCCCAGCGCCGAGGCCATGCTGGAGGACACCAAATGCATTTGCCTCTGCACTTCCTGCAGCAGCACTTTCTGCTACAAAAGCAGCACTGAGGGGACTGTCTTCATTCTGTTCTGATTTCACCTCTATGGTGTCTCGCCTCTGCACCAGATAAACCAAGCCCACCCCTCATGTTCAGGAACCTTTCAGCAACTGCTTCTAACAGATGACTCTTACCAAGTCCAAGCAAAGTCATTCCTATCCTTGAAAAATGGTTCTGAACATGGTAATTCAACTCATCTGGTGTCATGTTTCCAATCCTATGGTCCAAACCAGGGGTCCTCAAACTACGGCCCGTGGGCCACATGAAAATACAAATATTGTATTTGTTCCCGTTTTGTTTTTTTACTTCAAAATAAGATATGTGCAGTGTGCATAGGAATTTGTTCATAGCTTTTTTTTTAACTATAGTCCAGCTCTCCAACAGTCTGAGGGACAGTGAACTGGCCCCCTGTTTAAAAAGTTTGAGGACCCCTGGTCCAAACAATACAAGGAACTAGACAAGGCATTTCAGTGAGCTGCAGCATGCAAATTTTCCATGATAGGAGCCTGTGGGTTCTGAAAAGCCACAGCTATGTCTGTCCTTAGCTGAGACTGAAGGGCCACTACCTCCCTCCGGTCACACCCAGGTGCTGTGGGGCCACAGAACAGGTACTCCATTAGAATATTGATGTCATCCTCCCATGCACTCCACAGTTTCCCTTTGAAGTCACCATGAGTTTACCCACCAACTGCTTCAATTCCATGGTTATCTTGAAAAATGCCACTCCTTTTGTAGACAGACCGGATGCAAGAGGAAGCCAATGGGAGGTTCCTGAGTTGTCAAGTTCCTGGGACCCACTGCTTTTTTTTAAATGAAAAAACCAACTCTTGATGCAGGAGCATCATTTGCCAGAGAAGCAATCACTAAACCATTGGCTCATTTGATGAACTCAAGGCTGAGGATGTGGAGGCACTCCTGTGGGGAAGTTGCAGCTTTCACTTTGGCAACAACTTTGAGGCAGTAAAATCTCTAGACAGATGTCACATGATCTCGCTTATATGTGGAATCAAATAAACAAAATAAACTGATGAACAAAGTAAGTCCAGAGGCACTGATGCATGGAACAGACTGACAGGTCTCAGAGGGGAGTGTGAGGAGGGGACAGGAAGAGATTAACCCAAGAATTTGTTAATATCTGTATTGATTTCAGAGAGGAAGGGAGAGGGAGAGAAAGATAGAAACTTCAATGATGAGAATCATTGATTGGCTGCCTCCTGCATGTCCCAGACTGGGGATCAAGTCCACAACCCAAACATGTGCCCTGACCGGGAATCAAACCCTAACCTCCTGTTCATAGATCAACACTCAACCACTGAGCCATGCCGGCTGGGCATAACCCAGGAATTTATATGCACATATGCATAGTCCATGGGCACAGACCATAGTGAGGGGAAGACTTGGGTTGGTGCGGGGGCTGGGTTGAGGAGGGGGGGGGGAAGGTGGCTGGTGAATCCCATTGGCAACAGCTTGGTACACAGGGCCAGTGGCATTGCTTCGCCCTTGACCTGTGGCCCAGCCTTGAGGCCATGCCACAGGACTTTGTAATACTGTCAGAGATAGAATTTTTTAAAAAAATTATTGTAGATTCAGTTTAACCTGCCCAGCCTCCACTCTGCACAAGCAGGCTGGAATCAGAATCACACTCTAAAGTGAAGATACTCATGAAAGTAACATTCCAGCAACAGAAATAATGACACGGATCACAGTGGTCAGCACCAGTGGTGTGGACAGCTCCTTCTGCTCTCTGGACACAGGCACCCCATCCAAATGTTCTTACTCTTCATGTTTATATGCGTGGTAAAATACACATAACACAGCTTACCATTTAACCAATGTAAGTTCAGTGGCATCCAGTGCATTCAAGATGCTGTGTAACCATCACCAGAATGTCTTCAACACTCCCTACACCCTAACACCCATTGAGCCATCATCACCCATTCCACCCTCCTCCTAGTCCCTAGAAATCATTAATCTGCTCTCAGTCTCCATGTCTTTACCTATTTTGATTTTTCAAATGGATGGAAAGATACAATATGTGCTGTGTGTCTGGCTTCTTTCACTGATCTCAAAGTCCCCAGGATTCATCCATGTTACCCATGGATCAGTCCTTTATTTCTCATGAGAAACAACATTTTATTATATGTACATACCACCTTTGCTACATGTTTTCACCATTTACTAATTGATGGACATTTGTGATGTTTCCATCTTTTGACGCTTGTGATTAATGCTACTATGAACATTTGTGACAAGTAATTTTTGAACAACTGTTTAATTTATTTGGGTTCTGTTCCCAAAACTTGAATTGCTCATTCACATGCTAATTTTATGTTTAACTTTGGGAGGAACAAGCAGTTTTCCACTGTGCTTGTACCATTTTACATTCACACTAACGAAGTATGAGGTTTGCAATTTCCCACACCCTTATCAACACTTTTGTTCTATTTTTAAAATTATCATTATTATAGTAAAGTTGTAAGTCCTAGTAGTTCTGATTTGAATTCCCATCTCAAAAATCACTTACAAGAGAATGACTCAAGATGGTGACATAGAAAGGTCTTAAACTCACTTCCTCCCATGGACACTATAGATAGTTAAGAAATGCACAAAAGAATATGAAACATCAAAAACATAAAACATGTGGGGAGAGGAAAAAAGTGGCTTTAGAATGTGCTTAACTTGCTATCTTAAAATAGACAGGTACAACTCGGCAGTTGGGGCTCTGTGTTGAGCAATAACCTATGAACCAGGAGGTCACAGGTCCATCCCCAGTCAGGGCACATGCCTGGGTTGCAGGCTCGATCCTCAGTAGGAGGCAAGCAGGAGGCAGCCGATCAATGATACTCTCTCATCATTGATGTTTCTTTTCTATCTCCCTCACCCTTCCTCTCTGAAAGCAATAAAAATACATTTTTAAAAAATAGGTATACAAAAAAATAGGTATACATATAGGCTGATATGTGTGAGCCTCATGATAACCACAAAACAAAAAACTATAGTAGATACACAAATGATAATGAAAGTGAAATCTAAATAAAACGCTAAACACTGTCATTAAACCAGAGGAAAAGAGAGCAAGAGAAGAAACAGAGAGGAACTACAAAGCAACCAGAAAGCAATGAACAAAATGGCAAAAAGTACATCATACTTGAGCAGAAAGGAGGGCATTGGATACACCTTGGAGCCATCCCCTTTCCCAAATGGAAATAGCAAAACATGCTTTATCCACCCAACCCCACAAGTCTTTTACTTTCCCCAAGTTTTTTTTTGCAAATTTCAAACTCTCCTGAGTGAACTCATCAACAACCTGTTCTGCCTCACACTCCCAACCTAAGGACCAGGGAGTAGTCACTGCTCACCTGACCACAGTGGGTGTTATTCAGGTGGAAGACACATTTGAATAGGGTGCCTATGTCCAGAGAGCAGAAGAAACCATCCACACCATTTCATTGTTTCTGTCCCTGGAATGCTACTTTCCCTGAATATCTTCACTGTATCATGTGATTCTGACTCCTGCCTGCTTGTGCAGAGTGGAAGCTGATAGTGACTATATATTTGGAAACTCTAACTTGAATAAGTGGACAAAATGAGAAACTTGCCAGGTTTCTGGGGTCCCTCCTGAAACCAAGACGGGAACTCAAATGCCAGAAGGATGCTATGTCTACTTCTGTTTTGTTTTTAGTTGTCATTTATTCAAGGACACAACTTGTACATCCCAGGCACAACTGCAGGCTCTGAGATTCATGCTGAGGCTGCCATGCAAAGGTCACTGTTTTCTTTGGTTCCTGGAGAGGGACAGAGAGGAGGGGAGAGACAGGAAGAGGAGAAGAGACTCTGAATGAGAGAGTGGGAGAAGTTGTGCAGGACACTTGGTAAGGAGTTGATGACTTAGAAGTGATTGATGTAACCCATGGCATTGTCATACTTATTTGTGTCACTGACACTCTGGACAAAAAATGTCCAAAGACTCTCCCGTAGATCATGACCCTGTAGGAGTGATGGCAACAGGACCAGTGAAGGGTTTCCACTGTCTCCTCCACAGGAATTCATCTTCCTTGTGCTGAATATGCTTGCTCAGGGGAGAGGTTTGTCCTCTGAGAGAGACACATGGGATCAGGAGGGAGGGAGCCGCTCCCCTGAGGGAGGCTGACGGTGCACTCTTTGCTGCCTATCTTTCTGTGTGAGCTGCACGATGATGCACTATTTTTCTGCTAATAGATGCAGCCAAATCAGTAATATCAGTAAGGATCTGTGCGCTGGTCCAACTGGCTCAACCAGGCAGGGTTGGGTCCTATGTGTGTAGGATGGAGAGGCAGAGGAGATGAGGCTGGGAGAGAGGCTGTTCTGCACAGAGAGGCTCTTAGGCCTCCCCAGCCTGAGATCCAGGCTTCAGCTGAACAAAAGCATTACAGGGGGACAGGGAGGCTGCCTGGAGGAGGAGAGGTTCGAACTACAGGCACCAATTCCCAGAAAGTCGGTATGTCAGGACAACATGTTGAGTTAGATACACCCTGGACACAGTGCTTTCAGTCATTCATCCACTCCTTCATCCATCCACTTATTAATTTATTCATTCAACATTCCCTGAGCACCTGCTCTGTCATCAGCCCTTTGCTGTTGATGCTGGGGACCCAGTGGTGGCTTAGTCCCAGGCCCTGTTCTGCTTCTCACGTCCATTGGTGGACACAGACCACCCCACACAATAGTGACCCAGAGTTTGAAGGGCTGGGAAAGGGGACCAAGGACATCAAGGGTGGCTTCTGGCAGGAGGGCACATCTGAACTGTGATTTTTTTTAAAATATATTTTATTGATTTTTTACAGAGAGGAAGGGAGAGGGATAGAGAGTCAGAAACATCGATGAGAGAGAAACACCGATCAGCTGCCTCCCGCACACCCGCCACTGGGGATGTGCCTGCAACCAAGGCACATGCCCTTGACCGGAATCGAACCTGGGACCTCTCAGTCCGCAGGCCGACGCTCTATCCACTGAGCCAAACCGGTCAGGGCTGAACTGTGATTTTAAGAGTGAGCAAGAACTGTGACTATTTCAGTGGGGTTCAGCCCTGGGAGAGCAGAGGGCCGGGCTGGGCCAGTCACCCTGTGGCCTTGATGAGGATTCTGGACTCCATCCGAGTGCATTGGGAGCCACAGCCGGGTCCTAAGCAGGGGATGGAAGTGGTGAGATGTGAGTCTGTGGAAGATCCCAGTGTCTGTCTCCTGTGAGGGAGTGGACAGGAGGCAGGAGACCTGGGAGGAGGCATCTGAAAGCAGAAATACCAGAGTCTAAATGCCTGTGCTCTCCCAAAGGGTGGGGGCAGCACGCTCCTCTCCCTGCTCTTCAGGCCCCCCCTCTATTACACCTGCTGGGTAGACAAGTATTCCCCAAACTGTGAGCCATGACACTCTTTCAGGCTGTAAAACCAATGAGTTTGTCAAAACAGATACTCTAAAAATTAAAACAGAGTTTATTGAAAATAGAATATTAAGCATTCCTAAATTCTATCTGTTTTTGAACTGTCTATAGTGACAAAATGATGTGGCATCTATTTTTCCTAGTGAGTCATGTACAGATTTAGTAAACATGAGTGCAAAGGCTCAGACTTGCAGTCTCCTTTCCAGACTTAACTGTCTCCCCAAAAAAGTAAAAGGGTTCAGCTCTCACGTCTTCAGTCCCAGGCGCTTCCTGTGGGAATCAAAGGTCGGCTCCGCACCATCTAGGTGTCTCTATCAAAAACAGTGATAAGGTTGGCCCGGATGCCATCCAGACCTAGAGAGGAACAGGTTCCCAGGGGCAGAGTTGGGGTTGGCGTCTCTCAGCCCAGCCCGCCCTCCTGGCCTTGGATCCTGGACTCTGTAGCAGCTGAGTCAGGACTTGGGTGGGAAAATGGAGGGATCAGGGCACGGGGGTCGCAGAGGCTGTGCTGTGTAAATGGGCATTGAGGGACAGTCCATGGACACTTGGAGCCCCTGACTCCACAGTGATGAGGGTTTTGGGTCAGACAGTCCTGGGTTAGAATCCTTACACTTCCTCAAAGGGTGCAATAGGCTACTTACAAGTAGCGCTGTTCATCTTTCTGCATAAGAAGAAGATTTGATTTTTCGTGTGACTGACAGCTTTGAGCCCCAGCACACTCCCACTGCACATGTGAGCTGCACAAGTGAACACAGGTCAAACCCTCCACCCAGCCCACATACAGGAACCTAACTCTGGACCGAGGCCTTAGGGAAAAAAACCAAAATAACCAAAAAACAAGCAAACAAAAACGGCCAACGTCATCCCCACTTCATGTCTGTTCATACCTGTTTCACACAGGAAAGAACATGAACCCTTCCCTCAGGGTAATGTTGTTGCTGTTCCTTGGATCAAAGATAAGCATTACTTCATCTTCAGTGGTGCCCGTGTGCCATTCTGTCATCCAGGCAGGCACCTGTGCAGTAGGAAACACAAAGCCCCTATAAACAATCCCCAACAAGCTGCCTCTACATCCCCCATCTCTGTGCTGCCCCTTCTGGGTTGTCTGTCTGGGATGAGTCTGGCATCTCTACTGGACCTAGAGCCCCATGGGGACGGGACCAGGGCTGCCTCGGTCACCACCATGTTCCCAGTTGTTCCCACTGCAAAGGATGCTCAGGGTCCCATGGGGAGCAGGAGTCTATTGGAAACCCCATTGGCTGAATTCTCTCTGCTCAGTTTTCTCAGGAAGATCCTGGCATGAGGCCTCACTGCCGGTCACAGACACAGTGATGTAACAGCTATTTTCCTAGCGAGTCACCTGTCCCAGGCTCAGCCCCTCTGGAAAGGGTAAGTGCGCCCTGATTTCAGGCTCCCCTGGAACCAACCCCAGAGAAGACATTCCCACAGCTCCCTGTGGTGCAGGGAGACCCGTGATTCTGAAATGTGAAGCAGACAAAATGCAGCATTCTGTTATGTCACAGGCTTCCCTTTACCAGCAGGTGTAGAGAGGCTGGATTTCCTCCTGGGAGATAGGGTGTTATTTCTTTTTTTTAAAAAAATATATTTTATTGATTTTTTACAGAGAGGAAGGGAGAGAGATAGACAGTTAGAAACATCGATGAGAGAGAAACATCGACCAGCTGCCTCCTGCACATCTCCCACTGGGGATGTGCCCGCAACCCAGGTACATGCCCTTGACCGGAATCGAACCTGGGACCTTTCAGTCTGCCAGCTGACGCTCTATCCACTGAGCCAAACCGGTTTCGGCATAGGGTGTTATTTCCATCTGGCCTCAGGGAACTCCTTCCAGGGAACAGGCAGAAATTTGGTGGAACTTCCTTGTTGGGGTCCA
>NW_005871707.1:96718-99776 GCF_000147115.1 Myotis lucifugus | reverse complement strand
CTGCAGACCCCCCTATAGAGGATAAGTAGGGTAAGAAGGTGGATAGTACAGAACTTAGATTGAGAAGATGTGCTATACTGAGTCCAAAGAAAGAAGACTCTGTATTGATCTTTTAACACATATGCTTGCTAGCAGAGGAGTTAAGGTTACTCCCAGTCAGATGGAACGTTTTATACAAGAAGTATGTCCATGCTATTCTGAGGAAGGAAAGGTGCTGGAAAGGTAAATGTAGAGGCATGGGAGAAGGTAGGCCCAAGGAGCCTTATCCTTAACCCCACTGCAGCCTTTCCACCCCGGAAAAGTGCAGGATTGGCAAGCTCTCCCTGGGGTGATAGATCAGGACTCAGGTAATAGCGGAAAGCGCCAATCCTACTCTTAAAATGGATACAAGAGAGCATTTGGGGTTTTCTTTTTAATGCCTGCCTTGGATTGAGATGCATTACATGCGTCACCACAATGGACCCAGAGAAGCTCCTTGTCCCATCGTTCCAAAGACTTAGAGTTGCCCCAATGACAGAAAAGTGGAAAAAAGAAGAAAAGAAAGGCTATGCAAGAGACTGAGGTGCCAACATGGGGTCAGCTGAAGAAGTTAACAACTGAGGCCCAACAGATGGTAGAAAAGCAAGAAGTGGAAGCTACTCTCTCAGCCAAGTCCAAGGACTCTGAGTAAATCAGCAAAAGAAACTTTCATTTAGCAGAAACTCACTTATTTTGTCAAATGGAAAAACTTACTTACAGGAGCCTGGAAGGGACCTGATGTACTTTTAACCTGGGGGAGAGGAGATGCTTGTATATTTCCACAGGATGCAGACTCACCTGTGTGGATTCCAGCCCGGCTAGCTCAGTCGGTAGAGCATGAGACTCTTAATCTCAGGGTCGTGGGTTCGGGCCCCACGTTGGGCGCCAGGAGAAACTGGATAGACAGAACCTAGAGACAGGACTTGGCTGGAGATCCTAGACAGAACCTAGAGACAGGACTTGGCTGGAGAACCTAGACACAGAACCTAGAAACAGAACCTAGCAAGAGAACCTGGCTGGAAAACCTAGAGACAGAACCTAGACACAGAATCTAGAGACAGGACTTGGCTGGAGATCCTATACAGAACCTAGAGACAGAACCTAGAGAGAGAACCTAGGGAGAGAACATGGCAAAAGATCTTCGTCAGAACCTGGCTATAGAACCTGGCTGGGGAACCTAGACAGAACATGGCAGGAGAACCTGGATAGAACCTGGCTGGAGAACCTGGAGAAGCTGGATGGAGAACCTAGCGAGAAAACATGGCAAGAGAACCTGACTAGAACCTGGCGACAGAACCTGACTGGAGATCCGGGCTAGAACCTGGCTGGAGAACATAGGGAGAGAACGTGGCACCAGAACTTGGTTGGAGATCCTGACCAGAACTTGGCTAGAGAACCTGGCTAGGCTGCTGATCAACTGAACGCTGCCTCCGTGTCATTCCTTCTTCGCCGACTCCGTCCACACCTTTGGGGACCCCTGGACCTGCTGGGGTTGGACCCCAGCACTTCCTGTTTTCAAAAAGAATGTTGTGCACTTGACTGGGAATCTAACCCAAAACACATTGAAGCCCCGGCAGACACTCTGACCACACAGTCCCACAGGCCAGGGCTAGGCCAGTACATTTGAAGGTAATTGATCTTTAAGATCTTACAGTGGGTCTTCTGTCTGCAATTCTATGGGTGATGATCACTGGTTTTAGGACCATAGAGGTTACAAAATGATTGCTACAGAATCACTAGCCTCAGCCGGATTGGAGAATCCTGTAGCCAGCTACGTGGAATTGGTCTCCTCTATACGTGCATCCAGAAACGTTTCTGTGAAAAAGACGGCAAGACCAGCGTGTTCACATATCTGAGGATCTCCAGGCATGTTTATCTTCAGTGCTCAAACTCAATGTCCTTAAAAATAATCAAAGGGTTTTGTGCCTTTCGGTACCGTCTTAGATCTTTACCTGATGATCAGAGAGCCCAGGCAGGAAATCAAAGGTAAAGGAAAGTGGCATCTATAGAGCAGGGATGTAGCTTTTGTGACCCAGTCAGAGGATAGGAGAACCTGGATTGAATAGAGAGATGCCAAACGAAGTGTTGGACATACAAAATTTTATTTTGACATTTTGAACCATTTTTCAAACGTTTTAATTAGTAAAGACCACGTTTCAAGTGTAGTATTTGAGGAGTCTTGACATAGGCATGAAAGTGAAACCATCACCATGGTCATGGTATTGTCCATGGCTGTCACTGTGAATTTACTTCATGTCTTTTTATAAATTCTCTCTCTCTTTTCAATAGTAAAGACATTTATGTGCTCTTGTCTCCAACCCCAAATTACTCCTTTCTTTATTCATCTATACAAGGGACATAATAGGTGAGCAGTTGGGCAATAAAAGGCCTCTAAGTCCAGCCAGAGTGGAACAGTGGATTGAGCATCATCTTATGCACCAAGAGATCACTGGTTCCATTCCCAGTCAGGACACATGCCTGGTTGGGGTCTTGATTCCCAGCAGGAGATATGCCCCGGGGCCGGGGCCCTGGGTAGTCGATGTTGTTTCACTTGCACAGCAATATTTCTCTTCCTCTCTCTCTAAAAAATAAATAAATAAATCACTAAAAAGTCTTTAAAAATATTTAAAGGAAAAAGAAAAAAGATTCAGAGATATTCAATAGCAAACAAACTGGTAGCGTATCTGTCAATAAAGTTTTGATAAACACAGCTTTGTTTTTTGCTAAATTTTTCGGGGGGGGGGGGGACTTTTTCCTCTAAATGTGTTATTTTAAAAAGGAGGGGCAGCTTTTTGCCCCTGGGAATGTGGTGGCTCAGTTGGGTTAAGCGGCCACCCTGGTGCAGCAAAAAGTCTACAGGTTCCCATTCCCAAATCAGGGTCACATGCCCCAGTTTTCAGGGTTTGTTCCCATCCCCCAGTTGGGATGTGTGGGGTGGGGTGAGAGAGGCAAACCCATTTGATGTTTCTCTCTCCCTCTCTCTAAAATAAATATAATGTATGTATATATCTGTCCATATCCATATCCATATCCATATCCA
>NW_005871707.1:51725-96105 GCF_000147115.1 Myotis lucifugus | reverse complement strand
ACTACCTGAGCCACTCAGCCAGGGCTTGTTCCACATATTGATGCATTCATTGGCAGATTCTTATATGTGCCCTGACCCGGAAATCAAACCCACAACCTTGGCATATTGGGATGACACTCTAACCCAACTGAGGTACCCAGCCAAAGTTAAAATTTTTTTTTAATTTTTAAATAGATTTTATTGATTTTTTACAGAGAAGAAGGGAGAGGGATATAGAGTTAGAAACATCAATGAGAGAGAAACATCGATCAGCTGCCTCCTGCACACCTCCTGCTGGGGATGTGCCCACAACCAAGGTACATGCCCTTGACCGGAATCGAACCTGGGACCCCACAGTTCGCAGGCCGATGCTCTATCCACTGAGCCAAAATGATCAGGGATAAAGTTAAATTTTTATTTATTGACTTGAGAGAATGAGAGAGTGAAAAAGAGAAATATCAATTTGTTGTTCCATTTATTTATGCATTCATTGATTGATGCTTGTATATGCCCTGATCAGAGATCTAACCCATAACCTTGGCATACCAAGGTCACACTCAAATAATTGACATTATGGGGCCATAATTGATTTATAGTGTTAAAAAACAAAATTCAGTGAAGTAAATTTAAATATGTAATTGCTTTAACAGATTCATAAATGGGAAGCAATCCATCTAGCAAATTGAACAGTTTATTAAGAATTGTAAAAAGGGGAACATTTTTATCGGCAGAAACGTATAAGGTGGGGACTAAGAAGCTAAAATGTGACTTATTTCAGACAATCACCTCCACCTAGGGGGAAAAGGGGATCTTATTTAAAACGTTTTGCAGGAGGCAAATAATTCGCTAAACTAAAAAACACAGTATTTTTTTTATATATAGAAAGGGCACCTTTTCTATAGGAAAACGACCTGGAAAATTTTTTATCATAAGGTTACCTGTTTTTTCTATGGGGGGTGGAAAAAGTTCATGAGACATAATTCCATTACTGGTGCTTGACCAGAAAACATTAAACTGGATGCTTAAGATTGTTTCTGGAAATGGTGGAAACTACAATTATATCAGGTATTAAACTAGGCTTTCAGCATGGGTGATGCCATTTGGGGCCTGTGGCTTTCTGTTTAAAGATAGCCTTTTGTGTCCAGCTGGTGGTGTTAAGCATGGACCCTAGACTCAGGAGTCACAGTTCAATTCCTGGTCAGGGCACATGCCTGGGTTGTGGGATCCATTCCCAGTTGAGGGCATAGGGGCAATGGATCAATGATTCTCTCTCATCATTGATGTGCCTCTCCCCGCCCCGCCCGCCCCCCCTTCTTCCTCTCTCTGAAGCACAGATAACATCTGGACTTTGAATTGGCATCTAAGGGGCGAGGGTGGCACAGTCTTGTAGTTCTGAGCCCCTAAACCAATCTCCAAGTAGATAGGTCAGAATTGAGTTTTTGCAGCAATTAACCGGGAGCAAATACCTCCCTCCAGGGAGCAGCATCGGATCCCTCCAATGGCAAACTTCCTAGTTGTTCACGTTGGAGAACAATGTGCCCTCTGGAGCTCTGGGAACTACATTACCCAGAAGACCGAGTGCTAGTTGAGCGAATGACACATCAGGCCGAAAGCATTTCCGTTGGATTTCCAGGATTTGGGGCGGGACTTCCGGTTCCATCTTGCAGACGGTGAAACTTGCTAGTTGCTCGGAGTCCCTTCGTGCTTTGAATTGCAATGTGGGTTTTGAGGTGACAGAAGGGAGAAGGCGCCAAGGAGTTGTGGTCCCTGCCGCACAGAGCGGGTGTGAGGTCGGCGACCCCGCGAGTGACCCGCTTCAGGGCCGGGACCGAGTCCCCTCCTCGCCCGCCGCCTCCGCCCCCGCCCCCGCCCCCGCCCTCTCCGCCCGCAGAGTCCGATGGCGGCGCCCGCTCGGAGGCGCCCGGCCGTGGTAAGTGCGTCCCCCGGGCCTCCCCGCCTCTCCCACCGAACCCTGCAGCCCCGGGGCGGGCACCCGTCCCCTCCTGCAGCCCAGGCCCCGCGTCTGTACCGCGAGGCGTTGGAGGGTGACCCCTGGTGTGACGGGGCTGGGAGGGGGTGAGGGGTTGAGGGACCGCCGGGGAGCAGCGCGGGGCCACTGACCCAGGCGGACGCGGAATCCTGGGGTCCGTCCCTCCCTGCGCCCTAAACAGTCTGGGTCGGAGTTCCGTCTCGTCTGGGATCGTCTGGGAGGCAGAGGGTCTGGGTGCCTTCATTCTGAGGGTCCTTGGGGCCATGGGAGGTGGTGAACCGTGGGGACGGGGGCTGTGTTTGGGTTTGAAAAGGTTTTTCCATCCGGCGGAGGTTGTGGCAGAATGCACCGGAGGATGATCAGCCACACTCTGAGGGAGGGAAGTTCAACTTTTATTTTTATTTTTTAAAATAATATGTTATTGATTTATTTTACAGCGAAGAAGGATAGAGTTAGAAACATCGATGAGGGAGAAACATCGATCAGCTGCCTCCTGCACGCCCCCTACTGGGGATGTACCCGCAACCAAGGTACATGCCCTTGACCAGAATCGAACCTGGGACCCTTGAGTCCGCAGGACGCTCTGTCCATTGAGCCAAACCGGTTAGGCCGGGAAGATTAACTTTTATTTCGCAGATCTGCTAGTCCAAGGAAATTCCCAGTCCAAAGCCTGAACTGAGCTCCTGGGGAGGCTCTGACCAATATGTCTCCTCCCCTGGCGGCCCCTGAGGGTTTCTGCAGCTCCGCTCAAGTCAGTCCAAGTGGGAAGTAAGACCACAGTTTTAACCAGATACTGAACTAGGTTGCAAGCCCCGCCCCCCTTTTCCTTTTCACTGAGAGTGAACAGACTAGAGTGGGGTGTGGAGGAAAAAAGGGGCCCCATGCTAACCCAACAAGCTCAGGGAAGGCCTGCACGGCTGTTGCAGAAATTAATTACCAGGCGATTGGAAAACACGGGTACTCGGAAGGTTCAGGAAAAACCCTTCATTTGCAGATGCACCAGTGCGGTGACTCGGAGTCATTCTCCAAAGCCCAGGTGATGAATATGGAGGAAGCTTTCCTTTTATCCCCTTAGTTTCTTTGTCCCCCAAATATGGACCCGGCTTCCGGACTCTTCAGGGGCTTTGCAGTCCCGTCCTGCCGCCCCCTTCCCCCGCCCCCCCCCCCTTGGGATGGGGGAAGTGAGATAACACCCAAAGGCCTGGCTTGGCTGGTGCCAGCGCTGCGAACCCCTGGGGGCGGGGGGTGGGGGGGGGGCGGGCGTGTATGGTTCATGGTTTATGGCCTTTGTAAAATGGGAGTATTCCGGGAAACAGGTTCTGCAAGGCTGGACAAGCTTTACAGATAAGAATGGGGCTTAAGCCCTGACCCGTTTGGCTCAGTGGATAGAGCATTGGCCTGCGGATTGAAGGGTCCCGGGTTCGATTCCGGTCAAGGGCATGTACCTCGGTTGCAGGCACAACTCCAGTAGGGGGCGTGCAGGAGGCAGCTGATCGATGTTTCTCTCTCATCAATGTTCCTAACTCTCTATCCCTTTCCCTTCCTCTCTGTAAGAAAAAAAAACAACCACCAATAAAATACATTTTTAAAAAAAGAAAAAAGAATGGGGCTTAATTATAGCAAGAATGCATCAGAGTGCTGGTTACTGGCACAGATTCAGATGGCTAGCCCCAATTGTCTTATATGCCTCCTCAGGGCCGTCTAGCAAACTGTAAGTCATAAAGGAACCACAAAGGATGGTCTGAAATTAAAACTTTAAAGGAGGATTAAAAATGGCAGCAGAGTAAGTGGATGCTACACGGACATGCCCCCGGGAACATACTGGAATTACAACTAAAATACAGAAAAACTTCCTGAATAATCAACAGAAAACTTGCAGGAGAGAACCCTGATATCGAAAGTCGCGACTGCATAGAGACTGAAAACACACACACACAAAAAGCTTTAACTAAAAGCAGCTTATAGTAGGTAGTCATGCCCTAGGCCAGTCTCTTCCCTGACAAAGGTCACTCTTTACCTTAAGTGAGCCTATTGTCTTTTTGCATCTAAGATAACCTGCCTGTGAACTGTCAGGGTAAGTTGTAACTTAACCTTCCAGTCCCCTCAGGGCATAGCCAAATGCACTTGGGCTCCAGGACTGAGGCCATAAATTCCTTCATTGTTATTGTTATCATGTTTACTAGAGGCCTGGTGCACAAAATTTGTGCATGGGAGGGGGGGTTCCCTCAGCCCAGCCTGCACCCTCTCGCAATTTGGGACCCCTCAGACATCCCTCTCACAATCCAGGACCACTGGCTCCTAACTGCTGGCCTGCCTGCCTTCCCGATAGCCCCTAACCACTCTGTTTGCCTGCCTCATTGTCCCTAACCACTCACCTGTCTGACTGATCACCCCTAAACACTTGCCTGCCTGACAGATTGCCCCTAACTGCCTCTGCCTCGGCCCTACTGCCGTAGTTTAGTCTAGAAGGACGTCCGGAATGACATCCAGAGGGTAGTTTGGCTCTCTGGTCTAATTAGCATATTACACTTTTATTATTATAGATTATTGACTGTTAATTATCCTGCACCCACCTAAGTAAAAGAATTAAGTGTCTTTTACTTTTTTAAATATATTTTTATTGATTTCAGAGAAAGGATGAGAGAGATAGAAACATCAATGATGAGAGAGAATCATTGATCGCCTGCCTCTGCTATGCCACCACTAGGAATTGAGCTCGCAACCCAGGGAATGTGCCCTAGGCTGGAATCGAACCCAGGACCCTTCAGTGCACAGGCCAATGCTCTATCCACTGAGCAAAACCAGCCAAGGCTCATTTTACTTTTTACTAGTTACTGGTTAATAATGCGGATTTTTTTTTTCAATAGATGGAGTTACACATATGTTGATATATATGCTATTTGCTATGTATGCTATTTTGTTGTATTGACAACAAGCTTCAAAACTTCATATGTCAAATTTTTTGAAGGTGTTAACATCATGGATATTTTTACACTTAAAAATGTCGAATTTCATGCCAAAAAAAAAGAGCATTTGCAGGAAGTTTTAATTCATTACTTTATTTTGGAGAAAAGTGCTGCTGAAAGTTATCGTATACTTCGGGAGGCTTATGGTGAACATGCTCCATCTCAAGATACTTGTGAACGCTGGTTTAAACGCTTTCAAAGTGATGACTTCGATGTGAAAGACAAAGAACATCCAGGTCAATTGATCATAAAACGCTTGATCGTAAAACGACCAGAATGGGCCAGAAGACATGGCAAAGTAATTTTGTTTCATGATAACGCACCATCACACACTTCAAAACCAGTTAAAGACACGTTAAAAGATCTTGCCTGGGAAGTATTAACCCACCCACCGTATTCACCAGACCTTGCTCCTTCAGATTACTACTTGTTCTGATCAATGGCACACGCACTTTCTGAGCAGCACTTCAAAACGTACGAAGAAGTGGAAAATTGGGTCTCTGAATGGTTTGCCTCAGAACAAGAAAAGTTCTGTTGGGACAATATCCACAAATTACCTGAAAGATGGAGGAAATGTGTAGCTGGCAATGGACATTACTTTGAATAAAGCACTTTTGATGTTTCTCTTGAAATTATCATGTTTTCTTTGATTACAAAATCCGCATTATTAACCAATACACCTAGTATATCCAATTCCAGCGGTTTCCCCAGCTTTGCTTTCTCCTGTCTCCCTAGTCCATAACCAGTGGGTTTCATGTAACCGACTTACATCTTCTCCTTGGATGATAATGTATAAAACAAGGTGCAAAATTGCCGTTCTCCGGAGCATTATCCTAATCCATTGAGATTCTGCTTTCCCGCAATTGTAGATAGTTTGGCTCAAATAAACTCACAAAAGTTCTTTACATGTTTGAATGATTTTTACCTTAGCAGGGGTGATGGGGACAGTGAGGAGCAGGGAGTTGATTCCTTGCCCAAGGTCACAGAGCTGGAAAGGGGCAGCACTAGGATAGAGAGTCTGCAAGTCACCGGACTGCGGGGCTGGGCGGGGATACAGCGGAGACCTGCTCACCTGGAGCTGATCGGATGTTGGGGCTGACGGTCCTGGGTACCTGGTGTGTGGTTTTGAGCCCACGTTTTGCTGTGTCCTGCAGGAATGATCTGGGACATCCCAGTGGGTTTGCGTGGCATTAATGATGGAGCCCTTCTGGCATGGCCCAGAGTTTAGATGGCATTAATCTGCCTCGCCACCCCTTCCCCTTCTCCTGCCTGTTGCTGAGGGTGATAAGAGTGACTTATGGGACTGAGCTGAGAGAGCAGGCAGCACTGGCACCAAGGCCGGGTGTCTTCTGTGAACTGGGGGGCCCTGGAGGTGGTTGGTTGTGGGAAAGAGTAGGATTGTGGGTTGTCAAACTATTGCTGACTCGGTGTATTCATTCTGACAGGTTGGTGTGACCTTTGAGGATGTCGCCGTGTACTTCTCGGGAACAGAATGGCAGCTTCTTGACGAGGCTCAGAGATGCCTATACCTCGATGTGATGCTGGAGAATTTTGCTCTCATATCCTCACTGGGTAAGAACATCACTCTGCCCTGGCTGGTTTGGCTGAATGGATAGAGCGTCGGTCTGCGGACTAAGGAGTCCCAGGTTCGATTCCACCAAGGGCACATGCCTGGGTTGCAGGCTCGATCCCAGTAGGGGGCATGCAGGAGGCAGCCAATCAATGATTCGCTCTCATCGTTGATATTTCTATCTCTCTCTCCTCCCTTCCTCTCTAAAATCAATAAAGTATATTTTTTTTAAAAAAAGGAAAAAAAGAACATCACCCTTCTGTTTCATTCTTTGAGTTCGTCTGCAACCACACCTCCACCCCCTCCCCCTCCTAAGTATGGACTTAGGTTCGTTCTGGCTGTTGGGTGTTAATAAAAATATTGTTGGATTCCGGAGAGGAAGGAAGAGGGAGGGAGAGAGATAGAAATATCACCGATGAGAGAGAATCATTGATTGGCTGCCTCCTGCAAGCCCCACACTGGGGATGGAGCCCAGAACCTGGGCATGTGCCCTTGACCGGAATCAAACCTGGGACCTTTCAGTTCGCAGGCCGATGCTCTATCCACTGAGCCAAACCTGCTAGGGCAGTTTCTTCTGTTTTAAGCTCTAAGGGTCCTGCACCCAGGCAGCTTTGGGCAGCAGGAGCTGCCCTTTGGATCTTCCCTCATCGGATTTTAAGGGTCCTTCTTTTTTCCTCACTGCCCTAAGCTTTCATAAACTTCATCTCACTTCAACAACAACAAAAAATGCTCGTTCTCCCTAGTGACCTGGGCTAGGCTGTCCATTTCCCCCAACTTCCTTTCATGAGAGTGTGCTTAGCTCTCACGTCTGGGCACAACTTGCTTCCCCAGTTTCCTGGACAGCTGCCGTGTTTGTTATGGCCGGGATATTGGCACTGCCCTGTTTTCTTACCGCAGCCCCAATGCATTTCAACAATGTTAGATCTTCAGATCCAAGAATATGGGATTTCTTTTCATTTATTTGTGTTTTCTTCCATTTCTGTCATCACTGTCATATAGCGTTCAATGTACATACTTTGCAGCTGATTGTTTGAACTTATTTTGTGTGTTTTATTGTTTTTCATACTATTGTGAATTTGACTACTTCATTTTATCTTCAAAGATTTTGTTTTTAGTGTATAAAAATGGAAGTGATGTTTGTATGTTTATTTTTTTTTAAATTAATTTGCAAAGCTTACAGGGGAATCTTGACAATTTTCTGGATGTAGTGTCTGTATGTCATCTGCCAGCATCTCTGATGATGGTTTGTAGTTCATAGTGTCTGCTGTAATGTCTTTCATTTCTGCTTTGATTTGAGTGTTGTTTCTCTTGTTCCAATGTAGCTAACGTTTAGCCAGTTTTGTGCATGTTATCAAAAAAACTGCTGTTCCTGGCCTGTTTTGCTCAGTGGTTAAAGCGTCAGCCCAGGGACCCAAGGGTGTCGGGTTCAATTCCAGGTCAAGGGCATGTGCCTGGGTTGTGGATTCACTCCCCATCCCCCATGGGGCACATGTGGGAGGCAACCAGTATGTGTGTCTCACATAAGTACACAAATTAAAAAAAAACAGTCCCTAGTTATGCTATTCCTCTTTTTGCCTTTCCTATTTCTGTTTTATATATATCAGTTCTAACATTGATCACTTCCTTTGCTAGCCCTGGGTTTACTTTCCTCATGTGTTTTTAATTTTCTGTGGAGCAGGGTTAGGCTGCTGTGTATTTCAGATTTGTCTTAATATAGGCATTTATCTGTATACAATTTACTCTTAGGCTTGCATCTCCTGCACCCCATTCATAAGCTTTGGTAAGTTGTCTTTCTGTACACATTGCCTCTAGATGTTTGTGGGGGTTTTCATACATATTTTTATATGTTTTTACTGATTTTGAGAGAGAGGAAGGAAGAGGATTAGAGAGATAGAAACATCAGTGACAAGGAAACATCGATCAGCTACCTCCTGGTTGCCCCATTGGTGGGCTGCCTCCTGGTTGCCCCATAGAAGGGATTGAAGCCCACAACCTGGGCATGTGCCCTGACCAGGGGGAATATAACCAGTGACATTTTGGTTACTGGGTTTACGCTCAACCTCTGAGCAACACTGGCCAGTGCCTCTAGATCGCTTTAAGGTCTTTTTTAGTTTCACTGACCCACTGGTTGTTTAAGAGTGTGTTATATTTAATTTCAACATATTTGTGAATTTCCAGCTTTCTTGAAACTGGAATTGATTTCTAGTTTCTTATATTGTGATCAGGTAAGATTCTTGAAGTGATTTCTTCTGCAAGTTTGAGATTTCTCTTTTGACCTACCATTGCGGCAGATAAGAAACTACAAAACTTCTTGGGCATGTGCGATAGTGAAACTGAGACAAGAAAATTAAACAAGCTCAAACAATTTGGACAACTTACAGCCAGCTTGTGAATCTAAGAGCCTATTTTCCCGCAGATAAGAACATGTGAAAATAAATAGTTTACACCTCCCTCTCTAATCAAAGAATTCACAGCTCGACCCGCCCTGGTCTGTGAAAATAGAGAACAGGGATCCAATAAATGGCATTTGCGCCAGTTAACCCAAGGATAGATACGTTAACCGAATGATAGATAAAGTCAGATGAACAAATAACAAAAACCCCATTAGAACCAGACAGACTCAAGATAAAAAATAAAACATTAAACAGAACAAAAGACAAACCCAAACTTCCTTGTACACTAATTCCAAACCATTAGCATATTACAAATGCACCTGAAAAGCTGATGAATATTCTTATGAAACCTTCCCCTGAGATCCTCACCCTCAGGAACAAACAAAAAAAAAGAGAGAGAGAGAAAACCTTCAGGACAGTGCTGATCTGGTAGCTCAGTTGGTTTGAGCATTGATCCAATGTATCTAGGTTATGGGTTAGATCTCTGATAAGAGCACATAAAAGAAGCAACCACTGAATGCATAATTAAGTGGAACAACAAATGATGATTCTTTCTACATTTTATCTTTCTCTAAAATCAATAAAGAAAAATTAAAAAAGAAGAGGTCCTCAGGGCAGAGACTCAATGCCAGCTCACTCTAGGCCAGCTGTGGGCAAACTACAGCCCACGGGCCGGATTCGGCCCGTTTGAAATGAATAAAACTAAAAAAAAAAAGACCGTACCCTTTTATGTAATGATGTTTACTTTGAATTTATATTAGTTCACACAAACACTCCATCCATGCTTTTGTTCCGGCCCTCTGGTCCAGTTTAAGAACCCATTGTGGCCCTCGAGTCAAAAAGTTTGCCCACCCCTGCTCTAGGCTATGCCCATGCCCCTTTCCTAGCTTAAACTTTTAACTTTTCTCTAAACGTTAAGGGTTCTCACTGGACATTCAACCAGAGGAGCAACTGGCAACAGCAGCTCATCCCAGGCTTACACCTGATCTTATCTACATGTTCCCCTGGTCTCTGACATCCCAGTGACCTAACAGCAGCCCTGCCTTGACTCACTGCTTTCCTGCAACCTTTCTAAGAGGCCAAAGCTCCCCTGTTGCTTCTTCTACTCAAAGTTCTTTCTTTGTTTCTATGTCCCTAGCTTTAACAGATGCACTCTCAAAATCACCTGGACTCCTGTTGACAAATCTGTCCTACTCAAATTCAAGAACCCACCCAGTAGAGTCTGTCCTGAGGTAGACCTGCTGCACCCTGGTCCCTTTTGGTAACAACTTTGTTATGTAGAGAATGTTTCAGGTGTGGCTTGACAAGAATGCTTCTTCTGCATTTGGATGGAATGTTTTGTGTATATATACAGGATTAGAGTTGCTCTAAAATGTAGTCAAACTACAGTAATTCCATATTTATTTCAGACAGGATGACCTAGCCTTTGTGAAAGGGGAATATTGAAGTTCTCTACTAACATATATTTTTTCTGCTTTCGGATCATTTATTATTTGCTTAATGTTCTTAGTTATTCTGTCCTTGTGTGCATATTACTTAAAGTTGTTAAGCTCTTGATTTTTCTTATATTCATGGGGTAGGTTGTGGCCAAGGTGATTTTTATTGGAATTCCTGCCGACATATGCTATATGTATGTCCTCTGATTTGTAACGTTCGGTGTTGCGGGGGCTGCTGTGGTTCCTAAGAACAAAGTTCCACCACAGAACACGCCACTAGGGTCACACAGTGCAAGCTCTGCAGATAACAGGCATTTTCAATCCTTGTGTTTTGAACCATGCCATTTCCACATAGGTTTGCTCACCCAGCCAGCCTTTCCTCTTCCTCTCTTTACTGCTGTCCAGTATTGGTCCAGGCACATATCTTTATATTCACCTCAAACGTCATCTGCTCTTTTTCAGATAATTTTTATTGGTTTGTGTACATTCCCATGTGCCCTGACTGGGAATCGAACTGTGGCCTCCTGCTTCATAAGCCACCCTCAACCAGAGAGCCACCATGGCCCAACGAGATTACTTTTGGCTGTGGGGTCAACATGTAATTCACCAGTGTTTCCTTTTGTTCAGGTTGCTGCTGTGGAACATGGGATCTGGAGGCACCCCTTGAACAGAACGTTTCTGTAAGACTGTCACAGGCAAAGAAGACCAAAGTACCTTTGTCTTCCCAGAACAGCCACCCCTGTGAGAGTTGTGGTCCGGTCTTACGGGACATTTTCCAGTTGGTTGAGCAGCAGGGAACACCACACAGCCCCAAACTGTTGAGGTGCGGTGCATGTGCAAAACCATTTTATTTCAGTGCGAAGTGTCACCAGGACCATGAGCAGCACAGGAGAGGCAACCGTTTGATAAGAGGTGTGGACAGAGCCTCACCTGCGAAGAGCTGCACGTTCAGTGTGTCCCAGACACTTGTTACCAGTCAGAAGGTTGGACACAGCATCCTTACTGCCTCAGGGCAACTTCAGCCACAGGCTACTCATACCACAGTCAAACCAAGTGACAGCTCGAAGGCCGGGGTTATATGTCAAAACAGAAAGAATTACCATACCAAGAAGGAATGTAAAAAAGTGATTGGCTGCAATGACACTCTTGTTCCAGACCATGCTGGCCATGCGGGAAGGCAGTGTCTTGTGGGCCCTGAAAGTAAAAAAGGTCTTAGAGGAATCTCTGGTTTTCGTTATCAGAACGTTCACTCATTGGAAAAGTCATACGAGTGCCGTGAATGTGGGAAGTCCTTTCGAAGAAAGGATAACCTGAATGAACACCAGAGGATTCACACTGGAGAAAAGCCTTATGAGTGTGGAGAATGTGGGCTGTCCTTTAGCCAGAAGTGGAGCCTGAATCAACACCAAAGGAGTCACACTGGAGAAAAGCCGTATGAGTGCCATGAATGTGGGAAATCTTTTACCTATTGCTCTGGGCTCCAAGGTCATCGGTCTGTTCACACTGGAGCAAGGCCGTATGAGTGCAGTGAATGTGGAAAATGTTTTACCACAAAATCCTACCTTCATGTTCATCAGAGAATTCACTCTGGTGAAAAGCGTTACAAGTGCCGTGAATGTGGGAAATCTTTTACCTATTGCTCTGGACTCCGTGGTCATCAGTCTGTTCACACTGGAGCAAGGCCGTATGAGTGTAGTGAATGTGGAAAATGTTTTACCACAAAATCCTACCTTCATGTTCATCAGAGAATTCACTCGGGTGAAAGGCGTTATGAGTGCAGTGAATGTGGGAAATCTTTTATGTGTAACTCGAAACTCCGTTATCATCAGAGAGTTCACACTGGAGAGAAGCCGCATGAGTGCAGTGAATGTGGGAAATCTTTTGTCCATAGCTCTAGCCTCCGTTGTCATCAGAGAGTTCACACTGGAGAAAAGCCGTATGAGTGCAATGATTGTGGGAAATCTTTTGCCTTTAGCTCTCAGCTCCGTTGTCATCAGAGAGTTCACAGGACAAAGACCTTATGAGTGCAGTGATTGTGGGAAATCTTCTGCCTGTTGCACTGGCCTTTGTTGTCACCAGAGAGTTCACACTGGAGAAAGACCTTATGAGTGCCATGAATGTGGGTAATCTTTTATGATGATCTCTCATCTTCATAAACATCAAATTTCACACAGGAGAAAGGCTTTTTGAGTGTTGTGAATGTGGGTAATCTTTTAGTAAAAATTCTACTCTCTGGAAACAGGAGAGTACACATTAGACCAGTGGTTCTCAACCTTCCTAATGCTGCGACCCTTTAATACAGTTCCTCATGTTGTGGTGACCCCCAACCATAAAATTATTTTCATTGCTACTTCATAACTGTAATTTTGCTACTGTAAACAATATGTAATTATATATGTGTTTTCCGATGGTCTTAGGCGACCCCTGTGAAAAGGTTGTTCGACCCCCAAAGGGGTCGCTTCCCACAGGTTGAGAACCGCTGCATTAGAGGGCGTTTTTAGATTTGTAGGGAATGTAGTTACTTTGTTCAGTGTTAGCAGCACTGCGGGAAATTTAGGCTTCAGTGGTCTAACTTTCATCTCATAAATCCCATCCTCAAAAGTAGGGAGGTTTTCCATAATTTTAATTATGTGGGAAGCATGTGTCCTTATGTTCTACCTTCTAACCTGCCCAGGACTTAGTATCACTGAAAATTTCTGTGACAAAATCCATTTCACCTGAACCAACACTGAGCAAGGCCCCACACTTTTCATCAGTCACCATCCTCATGTCCTCAGGGAAGCTGACTTTGTTCCCCTTATTAGTTGGAGGAAATTAGGAGTAACCTGAGCCCCTAGGAGATCTGCATTTCATGTACTCTGACTATTTGGGGCATGGACCTGACCCGTTTTTGACCTCAGAGAACATCTGAGTTCAGCTGGTATCTTCCAGAAAAAAATTTTTTCAGAGACATGATTGCCCTAGATACCTCTGGTGAATATTTCCATTGTTTCTGTCACCCAAAGACTGGTTGGGTGTTTTTTAAAAAACTGGTTAGTTTTTTATAATAATAAAGGCCTTTTTGTTTAAGTCCTCTATAACTTTGGATGTTTTCTTTGTGGTTTAGGTTATAAGCATATTTGGGCTCTACAAGCATGAGGAAGTGAACAATTTTTTATGAGGGTCTCAACCTTTCTCTGCCTCTGAGGGTTGATACGGTGGGGAAATTAGTTCACAACTTTCCGCCAAATTTGCATTGCTACCCACATCATTCTAGGAAAAAACTGCAGGGTTTCCTGGTACTCGTGTGAAGCCTGAATGCTATGCGCTTTAGAAGACTCAGAAATCACTTTCAAAACCTAGCTGGGGTGACAACTTCACGGGCTTCTAGGATCAGCATGAATTTTGTTTTTCACACGGTATGACAGGACTTTTGTTGTTGTTAATCTTCACCCGAGGATATTTTTTCCATTGATTTCTAGAGAGAGTAGAAGCAAGGGAGGGAGATTGAAAAACAGAGAGAGAGAGAGAGAGAGAGAGAGAGAGAGAGAGAGAGAGAGAGAGAGAGAGAAACATCAGTGTGAAACAGAGACCCATTCATTGGTTGCCTCCTGCATGTGCCCCAACCTGGGCCAGGGATTGAACCTGAGACACATTGAAGCATGGGCGGACTTTCTCATTACAGAGCCACACCAGTCAGGGGTATGTGAGTACATTTGAAGGGAATTGCTCTTTTTTCTTTTTGTTTGAGAGGAAGGGAAAGGGTGGGAGAGATAGAAACACCAATGATGAGAGAATCATTGGTCAACCGCCTTCTCCATGCTCCATTCCTCACCTGGAATTGAATTCATAAGTCAACTCTCAACCACTGAGCCATGCCGGCCGGGTTTTTGTTTGTGTTTTGTTTGTTTGTTTCATCTGTCTCAATTCCATGGGTGATGATCACTGGTTTTAGAACCATAGTTCTTACAGAATGCCTTCTACACAATCCCAGTGGTCGGCAAACCGCGGCTTGCAAGCCACATGAGGCTCTTTGGCCCCTTCAGTGTGGCTCTTGCACAAAATACCGACTTCTGCGCATGGGCCACAAAGTTTCAATCTCACTGTATGTGCGCGCCAGCATGTGGTATTTTGTGGAAGAGCCACACTCAAGGGGCCAAAGGGCCGCATGTGGCTCACGAGCCATGGTTTGCCGACCATGGCACTAGCCTAATTGGGATTGGAGAAGCTTGCAGCCAGCTAGATGGAATCGGCCTCTTCTCTAGGTGCATCCAGAAACATTTGAAAAAGACTGTAAGACCAGTGTGTTCACACATCTGAGGATCTCCAGGCATGTTTATCTTCTGTGCTCAAAGTCACTGTTATTGAAAATAAAGGGTTTTGTGCATTTCGGTACCCTCTTAGATCTTTACCTGATGATCAGAGTGCCCAGGCAGGAAATCAAAGGTACAGGAAAGTGTCTATAGAACAGGGATGTACTTTTGTGACCCAGCCAGTATTTCTGTTGATTTTGGTGAAAATTCATTGTTTGGTATAGTTGATGTCACTAAGACAAGATTTGACCTCCAGAGGATATGAGAACCTGAATTGAATAGAGAGATGCCAAACCTATTTTCTAAGAAGTGTTGGACACAAAATTTAAAAGAAATTTTTGAACCATTTTTTAAAAGTTTTAATTAGTAAAGAACATATTTCAAGTATACTATTTGATGAGTCTTGACATATGCATGAAACTGGAACCATCCCTGTGATCATAGTATTGCCCATATCTGTCACTGTGACTTTATTGTCTTCTTATGATTTCTCTCTTTGCACTAGGAAAGGCATCTGTGTGCTCTTGTCTCCAACTCCAAATTACTCCCCTCTTTACTAATCTATACAAGGGACATAACAGCTGAGCTTGATGGGCAATAAAATGTCTCCAAGCCTGGCCAGTTTTGCACAGTGGATTGAGCATCGTCCTATGCACCAAGAGGTCACGGGTTCCATTCCTAGTCAGGGCACATGCCCAGTTTGAGTCTTGATTCCCAGTAGGGTGCCTGCAGGAGGCATCTGATGATGTTTCACTCTCACATCAATATTTCTCTTCCTCTCTAAAGAAAAAAAAAAATCACTAAAAAAGTCTTTTAAAATATTTAAGGAAAAGAAAAACATTCAGATAAATATCAATGATTGGTAGCGTATCTGTCAACAGGTTTGATAAAAAAAATCTTGTTTTAGCTAATTTTGTGAGTCCACTGCTCTAAGGTGTTCTTTAAGAGGAGGGCAGCTTTTGTCCTGGCAGGTGTGGCTCAGCTGGTTGAGCGCCATGAGCACCGTAAAGTGGACAGTTCGGCTCCTAGTTAGGGCACATGCCCAGGCTTCAGGTTTGTTCAATCCCCGAATGGGGTGCATGGTGTGTGGGAGAGGCAGCCTATTGGTGTTTCTCCCTCTCTCCTTAAATGATCTATATAAAATCAGACATGAGTTCTGTATCAGTTTTAGGCCCAGAGAAGCAGCATGGCCTGGTGTGGCTATGTAATGGTTGCGATGACTCATGACCCTCTGCCCTGGCTACAACCAATCAGTGGAGACCACGAATCAAAAAAGGACTAAAAAAAAAAAAAAAAAGGACTAAAGACCCAGGCAGCTCTTGCTTTCTCTGGAGCACACAAACCCACGTCCTGCTTCCATGGGCGAACCTTTACTCTCTTCCTCCTAAGCCCCAAGGGCCCTTCTTTTGCCTCCATAACTTTCCTCAACCCACACAGCCCATCTGGCTAACTTAGTCTATCTCCCTAACTCTCTAAATAAACTCACTATGATTTGAGATCCTTGGCCCTGAATATTTTTCTTAGCCAAACTCAAAAACCAAGGTTGCTGAACCAAGGTCAAATTGCTAGTAACAACTGGTGTCCTTTTGCCTCCAATAGCTCTAGCAAGTTAATTTAACCTGAGGAAGACACTCTAGAAATCTCTGATTTGTAGTATTTTTAAAAAATTTCTAAATTTTTATCTATTCTAAACAGTGAGAGAAAGGAGAGAGAAAGAAACATTGATTTGTTGTTACTGTTCCACTTTTTTTTTTTTTTAAATCCTCACCCAAGGATATGTTTATTGATTTTTAGAGAGAGGAAGGGAGAGAGAAACTGATTGATTGACTCCCCTTTGTGCCCCAACTGGGGATCAAACCTCCAATCCAGGTATGTGCCCTGACCGGGTAGCAAATCCACAAACTTTTGGTGTATGGGACGATGCTTCAACCAAGTGAGCCACTCAGCTAGGGCTTGTTCCACTTATTGATTCATTGCTAGATTCTTGTATGTGCCCTGATCAGAGATCAAACCCACACCCTTGGGGTACTGGGATGATGCTCTAACCAGCTGAGGTACCCAGCCAAACTAAATTTTTATTTATTGGCATTAGAGAGTAACAGAGAGAGAAGGAAACATTAATCTGTGGTTCCATTTATTTATGCATTTACGCTCAGTCTTAATGAGAACAGCATCACCCGTCAGCTCTGTGGTTTTTCCAGGGGAACATTTGAGTCTGAGCTCTAATTTGTCTGCCTCCTTGAGCCTTTGATCATTTGGGCTGGGTCCCCTCACCTTCACCCACCTTTTGGGTGACAGATTTTGATTCATCCATTGAGGTGAATTTGATACCTCGGTTTGTGTCTCAGAGTGTTGCTGGACATGGCTGTGACATTCACTCTGCAGGACAGGGGACAACAGGATGTGAATTTGGAAGGTCATACTCAGAAGTGATGCTGGAGATCAGCAGAATCAGGGTCTCATTGGGTGCGTGCTCGCCTCTCACCCATGAAAAGGCCTCAGGGCTTATGTTCTATCCTCTATGTCCAGAGTGGCTGTATGCAGCAAAGGTGCTCACCATGTCTTTCCTGCAGCCCTGACCATATGTTGAGCCCATGATGTTTCTTGCACCAAATTTCTTTGGGTTGGATTTTTCTAAAAAACCCAAACCTAGACCCCAGCGCACTGCACACTTGCAAAGCTAACATCCTTACTCCTCATTCGTTAGTAGAGACCCACACCCACTGTTTAGGATATATATAATCTCCATAAGAAAAGTTAAATGTAGATTATTTTAAAGAGAATAATAACCATGGTCACAGCAAAAGTCCCCTAAGGATAGACCTCACGTCAGATCAGTTGCAGTTACAGTTCAAACTTCAGTCTTTATAACATCAGCCTCATTTTTTAGCTTTGAGATCCTTTACAAGCATGATTATGTTGCTTTTTTATATTTTACAATATTTTATTGACCTCTTAATTGTATCTTTTCACTAAATGCAGTGGGAAGTTTTAATACCCACCTTTATCAAAAACATCTCACACGTACACACACAAAACCAACTCAGAAAGATTCTGCTACAGAATCTATTTACAACTCATGAGCTGAGATTGTCAAAAATATCTACCCAACAATTGTTCTGAAGATGTAAAGATTCACTCAGAAAACACACTGTTTTCAAGCTCTTTAGTTTATGGGCAGCCAAGTTGAATGAACGTCAGAAGGCCCAGGGCACTTGCTCAGAGATGAGAGTCAGAATACTTCTGACAGGTGTGGAGGAGAACTGGAGGGAAGATATTAGGCAGCTCTAGAGCAGGTGGTGGTATGAGACCATGCCTTTTAGTTCCTCAGAATATAGACCATCTGGCCCTGGGTCAATATTTGTGTTCCAACTCCAGGAAATAATTGTTTCCCTCCCTAACATTTCTTACTGAATTTTCTGAGATATGTCCTATTCTGAACTCCTAAGAATATAGCATGTATCAGGAAATAGAGATTGTGTACCTCTATGTTTGCATTGGGTGCAAGATGGCTGCAATGTTGGCATCTGTGAAGGCTTGGAAAGTGAGCATTGTGCTTGGGATAAAGATTTTGGATCCCAGGGTCTCACAGCCTTGCTAAGAAATGATCATTTCACATGTAAGTGCAGTGACAGTGTCTGCATGGGGACTGCAAATTCTTTCTGGAAGTGAATTAGATCAGACGGCAGCGAGGTATTAATGTTGATTAATGGCGGTATACAATGAGCATTATGTAAATAGCTTGGAGAGAAGGGGCTCCATGAAGCCTGACAACAGGTAAGTCTTGATTTGTGGAAAATAAAGGACACCAGGTTCTCAGAGATGAGAGAATGAACAGGAGCTGTAGCCCTGCTGGAACCTTGGCTATCTTGAAGTTCTTGTGTCTGAAAAGCATGAGTCCTCCTGACCTGGTAACTCAGTTGGTTAGAGCTTTGTTCCCATGCACTGAGGTTGTGGGTTTGACCCCTCCAATGAGTTCATAAGTGGGTGTAGCAGCAAGTTGATGTTTCTCTCTCTCTTTCATCTCTTCCTCTCTCTCTCTCTCTAACACAATTTTCAAAAAATTTATATAAATTGTGAGTCCTTTTCATCATGGTAACTTGGGGAAATAATAGTGGGCTGAGAAAGAGTAATGTGAGAGGAGAAAAATTTAGAATTGTGGAAGTAAAGTCGGCATGTTTCATTGCTTCAACAATCATTTCCTAATTATCTCATCTGCTTCAGAGGCTCACTACATTCTTTGTCATACATCCAGGGATAAAGAAGTGTGTTCTCGCCCTAACCAGTTTGGCTCAGTGGATAGAGCATCGGCCTGCGGACTGAAGGGTCCCAGGTTTGATTCCGGTCAAGGGCATGTACCTTGGTTGTGGGCACATACCCAGTAGGGAGTGTGCAGGAGGCAGCTGATCGATGTTTCTCTCTCATCGATGTTTCTAACTCTCTATCCCTCTCCCTTCCTCTCTGTAAAAAATCAATAAAATATATTTTTTAATAAAAAGAAGTGTGTTCTCAGGCAGGCTTGTTCCAAGCCTTTGTTGAAGGAGTAACCAGTAAATTAAAAATTTTTTTGTGTGTTATAGTAAATTATAAGGAGACAGGTGTGAAAATATAAAAGGAGCAGCACCCAGGAATAACAAGTATGGAATCCTGAGGATTTTAAGAGCTCACAGTGAAGAGAGAGGAGAAAGGGATTTTAATTACATTTGGAAGATATTCCCGGACAAAAAATACTTTGAAAAATGTTCTTTTATTAAATATTTCTATTGATTCAGAGAGGAAGGGAGAGAGATAGAGAGATAGAAACATCAGTGATGAGAAGAATCATCGATTGGCTGAAAAATATTCTTGTGCCAGGAGCTTCCGTGGAGTGTTAGAGCAGGCCTGGAACCACAGTGCCAGTGGCAGGGTGCTGGAGACTATTTTTGTATTTTAAATTTATATGTTACTAGAGGCCCGTTGCATGAAGAGATTTGTGCAATAGGCCTTCCTTCCCCTGACTACCGGCACCGGTTTTCCTCCGGCACCCGGGACCCAGGCTTTCGCTCCAGCCACAGCCGAGAAGCCAAGCCTGGAGGCCTCTCCACTCTGACCGCAGCAGAGAAGCCAAGCCTCTTCAGTCTTCAGTCGTCTTTAGTCTTCACTCGGGCCTGAGCCTTCAGTCTTGGCTCCAGGCCTGCATATGCAAATTAACAGTCATCTTTGTTGGGTTCATTTGCATACTCATCCTGATTGGCTGGTGGGTGTAGTGGAGTAACACCAATTTGCATGTTTCTCTTTTATTAGTGTAGATTGTTGACAGTATAACAGATGTCTCCCACACCCGCCTCATGCCCTCCACTCTGCCCCACCTCTACCACCACACCCATTCCATCTGAGTTTTATCAAACTGTTCCATGCATCCATGTATCTGAACATATTTTATCAGTTTATTTTGTTCACATATAAGCAAGATGATGTGATATTTGTTTTTATCTGACTGGCTTATTTCACTTGGCATAATAATCTCCAGGTCCATCTATGCTGCTAAGAAATCCTTTTTTACAGCTCATACTATTCCATTGTGCAAATATACCTTCACTTTTTCCCCACTCATCTACTGATGGACACTTGGGCTGTTTCCAGATCTTAACTGTTGAAAATAGTGCTGCTGTAAACACAGGGATGCATATATTCTTTCTTATTGGTATTTCAGGATTCTTAAGAAATATCCCCAGAAATGGGATTGCTGGGTCAAACGGAGGCTGAGGAGGAGGGGCAGACCCCTCAGTGTCAGAGGGCCCGTCCTCCAGTGCCTGATTAGGTGGAACAGTGCCCTTGGCTCCACCTGTGGACTTCAAGCTTGAAGGCTGGTCTCTGCTACATGCAAAGGCCATTCCTTACAGGCCAACACCCGGATGCTCAGGCCGGATCGCTTCCTGCCTCAAATGCTCTGCAGCAGTAGCAGGAACATCAGGAAACAGAAAGCACTCAAACTACTCTAAATAGAAGAAGCTTTAGTACAAGAATGAGATCTGACCAACACCATGCCAGGGCTGCATTGCTGGCTCCATGCCAGGACCCCATAAATGACCTGAAACAATACCTGTGAATTGGGAACCTTAAAAAAAAATGTAAGTGGAAACTATTCAACATACATAATACAGAAGTATCCCAAACACAAGGGTAATTCTGCCTTCAAATGTGAATGGAGAATTTCAGTAGAAGATCTACCACGTCTGGATGTTGGGATGACTGAGTGTTACTTTTCTTGGGGACACTTCCCTGGCGTGGCCACATTGTGCACAGGCCCAGGTGACCTGCACTCTCCCCATCACCTGGTGTGAAGAGTAATGGTAAGGAACCCAAGGCAGATGAACACCGTGGAGATATCTCCCCAAATCCTCTGGAGTCATTAGGTAAACTTAGTTCATTATTATTTTTAAAAATATTTTTTATTGATTTCAGAGAGGAAGAAAGAGATAGAACCATCAATGATGAGAGAGAATCATTGATTGGCTGCCTCCTGCATGCCCCCCACTGGGGAGCGAGCACACAACAGGGCATGTGTCCTTGACCAGAATTGAACCTGGGACCCTTCAGTCCATAGGCCAACGCTCTATCCAGTGAGCCAAACCAGCTAGGGCTAAACTTAGTTCATTATTAACCTAAGTCTCACTACTGTCTCCCTGGACATAGTATATTTTGTGAGAGAGCTGTTGGCAGGATCTCAATCCTTTAAAAAAAAAGTTTTTATTGATTTGAGAGAGAGAGGAAGGGAGATGGAGAAAGAGAGAGACAGAGGTTGGGACTTGGAGGGAGGCGTCAGGATGGCGGTGCTGGGAGCGCCCAGCTGCGGGTGCTAAAGGTGAATGGAACGCATTGGGCATGATGTGGATTACAAAGTAGCATTCAGGTAACCAGAGTTGTTTTATTGCTTTTTTAAAATAAAGGGATATATGTATAGTTGTGTGTGCAAGTGTAGGAAATACATTTGAACTATAGATCTCAACAAGTTCACCTACTTTTAAGTTGTGGAACATGATCTCTTCCCACATTTACTGATGTTCCTATATGGACTTTTGTACATTAGATGAATTTTACACTAAAACTTTATTTCAAGAAACAAAATATTTTTCACACAATATCATTTAAGACATTTAACATTAGAACTGTTATGTCAAACAGGGATTGGAGATTTCATCAGCAGTGTAATTTTGAATATATCTGTTTTTGCCTGTTGTCACTTGCTTGCTTCTTTTTTTTGTAAAATATGGGATTTTTACATATTTTGGTCAAAAAAGTATTTTTCTTTTCTAATATTATTTAAAGTTTTATATTTAATCTTGGTATTTGGGGGGAGGGGGTGGGAGAGAGTACCGATTACTTTATTTGAAGGAATGGTACAAATGAAAACATAAGTGGATGATTTAGTACTAATCTTTGTGTGTTTTTATTCTTACATTTTTTCCATTTTGGAACAGCTGATGGTTTCCATTGTTTGACATATGTCAAAAAATGCTCTCTGTAAATCCTAGTAGCACAAAGATAAAATGAAAAGCAAAGCTTCTCTCCCATTCTAGCATTGAATACACTATAATTTCTGGTGTGACCTTCCAGAATTTTCTGTTTATAAAAGCATGTCTGCATGGACATGAGGGAAGCAGGGAGTACACAAGAGCAGGCATTCTGTCCCTGGAGGGCCCAGGTGAGGCCCTGACCTTGCCCCTTCCTATGTGACCTTGGGTGTGTGGTGCCTTCTGTGCCTCAGTTTCCTCCATGTAAAATGGTAATGAAAACCAGACCAAATGTGCCCTAGCTGGTTTAGCTCAGTAGATAGAGCATCCGCTTGTGGACTGAAGGGTCCTGGGTTTGATTCCAGTCAAGGGAACATCCCCAGGTTGTGGGCTTGATCCCCAGAGTGTGTGTGGGACAGGCGGGAGGGGAGGGGAGTGCAAGAGGCAGCCCATCAATAATTCTCTCTCATTATTGATATTTCTATCTCTCTTCCTCTCTGAAAGCAATAAAAAATATATATTTTAAAAAACCCCAGACCAAATGAATCTTTATTTTTAAAGGACTATAAACAATACCTGAAATATGTTGACCATTGTATGAGCAGTGTAAACTTCTTGCTGTTTGTTTTACCTTTCATATATCAATTCCTCACACTTTTCCTTTTTTAACATAGTTTGAAATATTTTTGTATGAGAAACGATAAAATCGTTTCAGACTTTCTACTGGCAGAGTATTATCACAAGAACTACTTAGCCAACATCCTTATCTTATAGATGTCAAAGATATTTTAATAACATGGAAAATGTTCACAATATAATGTTAAAGAAAACAAACTAGGGTACAAAAAATGTGCATGCACCAGGCACCCAGTTTTTAAGAATGTGCACATGTGTTCACATTGGTTCAGTTTCCCTGTAGGGCCACTGAGTGTTATGGACTTGAAACCCAATGGCAGTGCCCAATACATCGGGCGCTGCATGGTTTGGTTTGGTTCCAACGCTCAGATTATTTTTTATTTTTCTATTGCTGTAACAGTCACATAATGTACGATCTACCCTTTCAACTTTTTTTTTTAGCAAGTTTACAACCCAATTTTTTTAAAGTATATTTACAATGTTGTGCAACCGTCACTACCATCTAATTCTAGAAAATTTCCATCATCCCCAAAAGAAATCCCATGACTAAGAGCAGCCACTGCCAATTCTCCCTTTCACAATCCTCTGGCAACCATTCATCTTCTTTCTGTCTCTAAGGGTTTGTCTTTTCTGGATATAAACTGAATAGAATCATACAATTTGCTCTTCTGTGTTATAAGAATAAAATATTTTGGTTTCTACTTAACTGTTATGGCCATGAGGCATTGTTATTTAACCATTGAGGGCCTAAAGTAGTAATGATGATCTTGTCAAAGATAGTTGTACCTTCCTTTGGTTGGTGTTCAACAATCTCTTTTTACCAGAACATTCACTCTAAGGACATGAAGTTTCCCTGCGTGACCGCCTCTCTCTTCCATTGGAAAGTCCTGGAATCCAGCTCTCAGGTGGAGCTCTAGACACTTAGCTGTTCTTTGGCTCCTCTTCTTGTCCAATTTGCACTACAGATGACCCTTGAATAACGTGGGATTTAAGGCTGCTGACCCTCCTGCAGTTGAAAATTCACACATAACTTTTTAAAAAATATATATTTTATTGGTTTTTTACAGAGAGGAAGGGAGAGGGACAGAGTTAGAAACATCGATGAGAGAGAAACATCGATCAGCTGTCTCCTGCACACCCCCCACTGGGGATATGCCCACAACCAAGGTACATGCCCTTGACCGGAATCGAACCTGGGACCTTTCAGTCTGCAGGCCGACGCTCTATCCACTGAGCCAAACCGGCCAGGGTTCACATATAACTTTTGACTCCCCCAAAACTTCAGTCCTCCGTATCTAGGAGGGATTGGTTCCAGGACTCCCAGTGGATACCAAAACCCATGCATGATCAAGTCCCTTATATAAAATGGCTAGAAAAATGCACACTATTGCCCCCCAACATAGGCGGATTCCCAGCAGTGGATGGAAAATACTATTTTCAATCCACAGATCTTTGAATCTTCAGATGGGGATCCCAGGGATATGAGGAATGACTATATTTATTGAAAAAAAATCATTGCATAAGTGGACCCCCATAGTTTAACCCACTTTGTTCAAGGTCAACTGTTCTCTGTTTCCCCCCTCCCCTACCTCCGTCTCAGATTTGTTTAGTCCCGGTTTAATGATATCCAGGGCTACCAAGTCAGCTTCTGTCTCATCGGGTGGCGAGTCTCTGACCATCAGCACTGGTCTCTGTGTCTCTTGCGCTGTGTTCACCACATTGGGCATTTCTCCCAGTGCCTTCCACCCCAGTCCTGCTAAGTACCTTTCAGGCCAGGTGCAACTTTAATGGGGTATAACTTCGTCAATTTTCTGTCCTTTAAAACTCATTGAGGTTCTGCCAACAACCTGTATTAATAGTGTCGTCTCTCCCAAAATACACTATGTCCAAGTGATGGTAGTAGTACTTAGGTTATAAAACCCCAAATTTACCACATGACTCGAGCATTTTTTGTGAGATCTCCAATGTCATCATCTGCCTGTGTTCCTTAGCGTATCTGTTCACTCCTAATTGTGTTCCTATGTCCCTCTGGGATGAGGAAGTTGGAACTGGGTGATGGAGAGAGTGAAGGTCACCTGGGCCTGTGCACAATGTGGCCACTTTAGAGAAGTGTCCCCCAAAAAAGTAACACCCACTCATCCCAGCATCCAGACGTAGTAGATCTACTGAACTCTAGTATCTAATAAAAAATTCTCCATTCACATTTGAAGGCAAGATTACCCTTGTGTTTGGGATACTTCTGTATTATGCATGCTGAACAGTTTCCACTTACATTTCTCACTAAAAAATGTGAAGTTCCTAGTTCAGAGCTGTTCCTTCAGGACATTTGTGGGAGCCTGGCATGGTGCTGGTCAGACCCCAATCCTGTACTAAAGCTCCTTCTATTTAGTGTAGCTTGAGTGCTTTCTGTTTCCTGATGTTCCTGCTACTGCTGCAGGGCATTTGAAGCAGGAAGTGATCCGGTCTGAGCATCCGGGTGTTGGCCTGTAAGGAATGGCCTTTGCATGTAGCAGAGACCAGCCTTCAAGCTTGAGGTCCACAGGTGGAGCCAAGGGCACTGTTCCACCCAATCAGGCACTGGAGGACGGGCCCTCTGACACTGAGGGGTCTGCCCCTCCTCTTCAGCCACATCCCACATACCTGACATTCTTTATGAAAACAGGAAATTCCACCAAATTTCTGCCTGTTCCCTGGAAGGAGTTCCCTGAGGCCACATGGAAATAACACCCTATGCACCCAGGAGGAAATCCAGCCTCTTTACACCTGCTGGTAAAGGGAAGCATTTTGTCTGCTTCACATTTCATATTCACAGATCTCCCAGCACCACAGGGAGCTGTGGGAACCTTCTCTGGGGTTGGTTCCAGGGGAGCCTGAAATCAGGGCCCACTTGCCCTTTCCAGAGGGGCTGAGCCAGGGACAGGTGACTCACTAGGAAAATAGCTATTACATCACTGTGTCTGTGATCGGCAGTGAGGCCTCGTGCCAGGATCTTCCTGAGAAAACTGAGCAGAGAGAATTCAGCCAATGGGGTTTCCAATAGACTCCTCCTCCCCATGGGACCCTGAGCATCCTTTGCAGTGGGAACAACTGGGAACATGGTGGTGACCGAGGCAGCCCTGGTCCCATCCCCATGAGGCTCTAGGTCCAGTAGAGATGCCAGACTCATCCCAGACAGACAACCCAGAAGGGGCAGCACAGAGATGGGGGATGTAGAGGCAGCTTGTTGGGGATTGTTTATAGGGGCTTTGTGTTTCCTACTGCACAGGTGCCTGCCCTGGATGACAGAATGGCACACGGGCACCACTGAAGATGAAGTAATGCTTATCTTTGATCCAAGGAACAGCAACAACATTACCCTGAGGGGAAGGGTTCATGTTCTTTCCTGTGTGAAACAGGTATAAATAGGCATGAGGTGGGGATGTTGACTTTCGCCGTTTTTTTGTGTGTTTTTTTGCCTAAGGCCTGGGGCCAGAGTTAGGTTCCTGTATGTGGGCTGGGTGGAGGGTTTGACGTGTATTCACTTGTGCAGCTCCCATGTGCAGTGGGAGAGTGCTGGGGCTCAAAGCTGTCAGTCACACGAAAAGTCAAATCGTCCTCTTATGCAGAAAGATGAAGAGCCAATCTTGTAAGTAGCCTATTGCACCCTTTGCGGAAGTGTAAGGATTCAAACCCAGGACTGTCTGACCTGAAACCCTCATCACTGTCGAGTCAGGGGCTCCAAGTGTCCATGGACTGACCCTCAATGCCCATTTCACCAGCACAGCCTCCGAGACCCCATGCCCTGCCCTGATTTCTACATTTTTCCACCCAAGTCCTGACTCAGCTGCTACAGAGACCAGGATCCAAGCGCAGGAGGGCGGGCTGGGCTGAGAGACGCCAACCCCAACTCTGCCCCAGGGAACCTGTTTCTCTCTAGGTCTGGATGGCATCCGGGCCACCCTTTCCACTCTTCTTGGTAGAGACACCTAGTTGGGTGCAGAGCCTACCTTTGATTCCCGCCCCCGCCCCCCCTTTTTTTTTACAAGACATGATGGGACAGTTAAGTCTGGAAAGGAGACTACAAGTCTGTGCCCGGAGCCTTTCCATTCTCGTGTTTACTAAGTATCTGTACGTGACTCACTGGGAAAAATAAGTGCTACATTATTTATAGACAGTTCAAAAACAGATAGAATTAACCAGGAATGGTTCACATTCTATTTTCAATAAACTCTATTTTAATTTTTAGAGTATCTGTTTTGACAAACTCATTGATTTTACAACCTGAAACAGTGTCATGGCTTACAGTTTGGGGAATACTTATCTACCCGGCAGGTGTAATAGAGGGGGGGCTTGAAGAGCAGGCAGAGGAGCGTGCTGCCCCCACCCCTTGGGAGAGCACAGGCATTTAGACTCTGGTATTTCTGCTTGCAGATGCCTCCTCCTGGGTCTCCTGGCTCCTGTCCACTCCCTCACAGGAGATAGACACTGGGATCTTCCACAGACTCACATCTCACCACTTCCATCCCCTGCTTAGGACCCGGCTGTGGCTCCCAATGCACTCAGATGGAGTCCAGAATCCTCATTGAGGCCACGGGTGACTGACCCAGCCCCGCCCTCTGCTCTCCCAGGGCTGAACCCCACTGAAATAGTCACAGCTCTTGCTCACTCTTAAAATCACAGCTCAGATGTGCCCTCCTCCCGGAAGCCACCCTTATGCCCTTGGTCCCCCTTCCCAACCCTTCAAACTCTGGGTCACTATTGTGTGGGGTGGTCTGTGTCCACCAATGGACGTGAGAACCAGAAGGACAGGGTCTGGGACTAAGTCATCCCTGGGTCCTCAGCATCAACAGCAAAAGGCTGATGACAGAGCAGGTGCTCAGGGAATGTTGAATGAATTAATTAATAAGTGGATGGATGAAGGAGTGGATGAATGACTGAAAGCACTGTGTCCAGGGTGTATCTAACTCAACATGTCTGTCCTGACACACCGACTTTCTGGGAATTGGTGCCTGAAGTTCGAACCTCTCCTCCCCCAGGCAGCCTCCCTGTCCCCCCGTAATGCTTTTGTTCAGCTGAAGCCTGGATCTCATAGGCTGGGGAGGCCTAAGGGCCCCTCTGTGCAGCTCTCTGCATCATCTGATTACAGCATCATGTCCCTGGCTCCTCCATCCCACGCACAAGGGCCCAACCCAGGCTCGAAATCCAGGCTGCCTACATCCAGACCCTGCCTGGAGTGTGCCAGTTGGACCTGGGCACAGAGCTTTCTTTATTACTGATTTTAATATTTACTGATATTACTGATTTGGCTGCATCTACTAGAACAAACAGATATCGCATCATGCAGCTAACACACGGTTTCAAAAGTGAAAGAAAGATAGGCAATAAAGTGCACCGTCAGCCTCCCTCAGGGGAGCAGCTCCCTCCCTCTGATCCCATGTGGCTCTCTCAGAGGACAAACCTCTCCCCTGAGCAAGCATATTCAGCACAAGGAAGATGAATTCCTGTGGAGGAGACAGTGGAAACCTTTCACTGTTCTTGTTGCCATCGCTCCTACAGGGTCATGATCTACGGGAGAGACTTTGGACTTTTTTGTCCAGAGTGTCAGTGATACACATAAGTATGACAATGCCATGCATTACATCAATCACTTCTAAGTCATCAACTCCTTACCAAGTGTCCTGCACAACTTCTCCCATTCTCTCATTCAGAGTCTCCTCTCCTCTTCCTGCCCCTCCCCTTCTCTCTCTCCCTCTCTGTGAACCAAATGAAAAGAGTGACCTTTGCAGGGCAGCCTCAGCATGAATCTCAGAGCCTGCAGTTGTGCCTGAGATGTACAAGCTGTGTTTCCTTGAATAAATGACAACTAAAAACAAAACAGAAGTAGACATAGTGTCCTTCTGGCATTTGAGTTCCTGTCTTGGTTTCAGGAGGGACCCCAGAAACCTGGCAAGTTTCTCATTCTGTCCACTTATTCAAAGTAGAATTTCCAAATCTACACTAATAAAAGAGAAATATGTAAATCGGTCATTACTCCGCTACATCTACCAGCCAATCAGGATGTGTATGCAAATTAACCCAAGAGAAATGGTGGGTTAATTTGCATGTGCAGGCACAGAACAAAGACTGAAGGCTCTGGCCGAGCAAAGACTGAAGATGACTGAAGACTAAAGAGGCTTGGCTTCTCTGCTGCGGCCAGACCAAAGGCCTGTGTCCTGGGTGCTGGAGGAAAACAGGTGCCGACAGCCAGTGGAAGGAAGGCCTATTGGGCGAATCTTCGTGCAACGGGCCTCTGGTATATAAATAAAAGGTCACTGACTATGACGGTTTCTTCCACCTGAATAACACCCACCGTGGTCAGGTGAGCAGTGACTACTCCCTGGTCCTTAGGTTGGGAGTGTGAGGCAGGACAGGTTGTTGATGAGCTCCCTCAGGAGAGTCTGAAATTTGCAAAATAACTTGGGGAAAGGAGAAGACTTGTGGGGTGAGGTGGATAAGGCATGATCTGCTTTTTCTGGGAAAGTGGGGATGGCTCCAAGGTGTATCCGATGCCCTCCTTTTTGCTCCAGTGGCTTTATTACTGGGGCGTGAGAAGGCATTAATCCCTTATGGATGTACCTTTTGCCATTTTGTTCATTGCTTTCTGGTTGCTTTGTAGTTCCTCTCCGTTTCTTCTTTTCCAGTTCTCTTCTGGTTTGATTACCTTTTCAGTGGCATGATTTGATTTCATTCTAATTATCTTTTGTGTACCCACTGCATGTTTTTGTTTTGAGGTTTTCATGAGGCTCACATGTATAGCCCGTATGTATATCAGTCTGTGTTAAGTAAATAGCAAGTTAAGTTGGAACGTGCTTTAAATTCCCTCCCCACATACTTATTCCCCTCCCCCATGTTTTATGTTTTTGATGTCTCCTATATTTTGTGTGAGTGTGTGTATTTCATACCTAACTGTTGTGTCCATAGGAGATGAGTTTAGATCTTTTATGTGTCATCAGCTTGAATCATTCTCCTCTAAGTCATTTTGAAAGGAAACTTGAAATCAGAACTAATAGGACTTACAACTTCACATTTACTAGAAAGATGATGAGGTAAGGGTGTGGAGGAATTGTAAACTTCACACTTTGCTAGTGTGAATGTAATGTGGTACAAAACTGGAAAACTGTTTGTTCCTCCAAAAATCAGCATAGAATTAGCATGTGAACAAGCAATTTTACTCCTTGGTATAGAACCCAAATAAATGAACCAGTTGTTCAAAAATCTCTTGGTACACGAATGTTCATAGCAACCTTATTCACAAGAGTCAAAAGGTGGAAACATCACAAATGTCCATCAATTAGTAAATGGTGAAAATAAAGGTGGTATGTACATATAATAAAATGTTATTTCTCATGAGAAATGAAGGACTGATCCATGCTACAACATGGATGAATCCTGGGGACTTTGAGATCAGTGAAAGAAGCCAGACACACAGCACATATTGTACCTTTCCATCCATTTGAAAAATCAAAATAGGTAAAGACATGGAGACTGAGAGCAGATTAATGGTTTCTAGGGACTAGGAGGAGGGTGGAATGGGTGATGATGGCTCAATGGGTGTGGGGGGTGTAGGGAGTGTTGAAGACATTCTGGTGATGGTTACACAGCATCTTGAATGCACTGGATGCCACTAAACTTACATTGGTTAAATGGTAAACTATGTTATGTGAATTTTACCACACATATAAACATGAAGAGTAAGAATATTTGAATGGGTGCCTGTGTCCAGAGAGCAGAAGGAGCTGTCCACACCACTGGTGCTGACCACTGTGATCCGTGTCATTATTTCTGTTGCTGGAATGTTACTTTCTATGAGTATCCTCACTTTAGAGTGTGATTCTGACCTCTACCTGCTTGTGCGGAGTGTAGGCTGGTCTGTTCAACTAAATGTAAAACCCTTCTGTTCCATGAGCCACCCCAGCATCCTCTCCATGTATTTCCTCCTTTCCCCAACCTTGCTCAACCTGGAATTTCCCAGAATAAAAACTCACCACTTTCAGCTCATTACCCTGAACTGTGGTTTCGTGAGCAGCTCCTGGTCAGAGCTGTGAGGTCAGGGAGCTGAGAGCACACCACTCATGCATAAGGATGTAAGAGGTTAGCAATGTGCGAAAGACAGTGGAGAAAGTAAAAGACTTAAAAGATGAAATGGGAAAGCTGTTTAGTGGATTCATCCTGGAAGAGTGGGGATGGCTCTGAGGTGTGTCCTGCTTGCTGAGGAGGCTCTGGTGCTGGGCATGCGTGGGAGGCATTTGGGGAAACTATCATGAAGAGCGGGGGGTGGGGTCCTGGCTCTCAGAGGATTCTATGGTGCCAGAGATGATGTCTGGATCCTCCTGACCTAAGGGCCCAGCATGTCTCTGCAGGCCTGGCCAGAAGGCAGGAGCTTCGATGACATCACCTGTCCTTATCAGAGACATAAAAGCACCTGCTGGGAACTGCAGACCTTCTTCTGATCCCGCTGCAGCCAACCCAGAGCCATGACTCCCCGATGCTACATCCTGGGTAAGGAGGACCCAACCCCAATTCCCTCGGAGCCCAGCTCCAATCTCAGCCACCACCCCATCCCTACCTCAACCTACTTCTCCTCCTTAGCACCAGGCCTTATCCAATCCATCTCCCCAATATCATCTCCATCCACATCTCAGATTCGGTTCTGAAACTCATGCCCAATGCCACCTTTACCCCACTTTCCCACCCCAAACCCAGTCTTCTAGACTTTCCTGTGGGTCATCTCCATAGCAACCCAGTCAGCTCAGCCCCCTGAGTGCACCTGGGCCTCCTGCTCTCAACTCCTCCCCATTGACCACCCACATCGCCCCAAATCCTAAACTCATTTCTCCCAAGAACCCTGCCAGCACCCCTCACATTCCACAGGTCCATAATCCCAAGACTCCTGAACACAGGTGATCAGATCCCACCCTGGAAGCCCCTATCCTTTCCCTGAGCCTCAGTCAGAACAGAGACCCCCCACCACCTCCCCAGACCTTCCCATAACCCAAGCAGGGCTCCCTGAGGTGGACGCATGGCTGCCCCTTCAGCGGCACCTCATCCAGCTCCTCCCCCACAGCTGTCTCGGCTTCTCTCTGCATCATCAGCCTCCTCTGTTCACAAGGAGCCCCAGGTGAGTGCAGGAGGGACAGGGACACTCGGGTGGTGGGTGGCATCCAGAGGGCCCCTGCATGGGCCCTGCCTGCCCTGCCATATGGACCACACCAGCTGTGTCTCCTCCAGTGTCCCCCACGGGTGCTCACCTGATGCTGTGCCAGTCACACTCAAGATGTGGGGACAGGTTCTACGACCCCCAGCAGCACTGTTGCTATGACAATGCTGTGGTGCCCTTGAGTACTTCCCGGAAGTGTGGAAACTGCACCTTCAGGATCTGCTTGGAGCAGTGCTGTCCCTGGTCATTCAGACCCCAGGAGACCTTCGTGGTTAAAGTGAGAGGCCAGGCATGTTCCTTCGGCCCATTCCCGGGTGACAGGGTTTGTTCCAGGTAAGATCCTGTTCCCTTCACAGGAATAGGGCTTGTTGGGGACTGGGGAGGCTGTGGAAACCCGGAGTGTCCATGACACAACTGTCCTGCCCTGTTCTGGCTGTCCCCTAACCCTGTCCACCTGCTCTAGTCAATCTCTCCCTTTCTCTCTCCTTGTTTCTCTCCCCTTTGGTTTTTATTTCTCTCTCATCCTCTTTGCTGTCTTTCTGTGTCTCACTTTTTTATTCCTCTGTCCATAACCGTCTGTCCCTGCATTTCTGGCCTTCTCTCTCCGCAGTGTCAGATGACCGAGCACGGCTGACCAGGTGACTGCAGATTCTGTTCCTCACTGAGCCTGGAGACGGGGCCTGGTGTTGGCTGAGCTCCGGGACTGCAGGGATGTGGGGACAGGAGACTCTCAGAGTCAAGGTGCCCGTCTGATGCTGGCTCCTCCTGCCCTCTAACTCTGTCCTAAGTGGTGACCGGCCCCCTTTCTCTGATTCTGGACAATCGTGAGAGATTGTTTTGCTGATGGAGGTCCGAGGGCCCCAACCCCTACAGCTAATACCATGAAGCAGAACCCCATGACCTTCGGCTCCTTTCTCCACCTGGCACCGAACACACGGCACTTAATAAACTTTGCAGTTTTACCTGTTCTGTCCTGGCTCATGAACGGTTGGGAAGGGTCATAAATGAGGGACAGGGGGTCCTTTCTGTGGCTCCCCGGGGTCACAAGGAAAGTCCATGTTTCCCATGTAAGAACAAATGTCAGGTGTTCCCCATGATCTGCGGGTTTTGCTGAATAACATTTGCATCCCAGTCACTGGGATCCAGTTCTTGTTTCCACCTCACCAGGGCTTAGGACAGGGAGGGGGGCGCGGCCACAGGGAGGGAGGGGCTTTGGAGCTGAATCTGTCCCCCACCACCTGCCTGGCCCAGTAGAGGGAGGTGAGGCCAGCTCGCCCCCTGGCGGGAGGCGGGCGCAGGGCGGGCTGGCGCTGTGAGTGAGACCAGGGAGGAGTCCCCAGCGCTGGGCAAGGAAAAGGTGCCTCTCCTGCACCCCAACCCCAGGGCTGGCTCTCCACGTGTCCCCGCCGGCCAGGGAGCTGTGGTGTGGGAGGCTGGAACTCTCACGGGAAGAACTGACTTGCCTCCTAAAGACGGTCTGGGAGGCGTCCAAAGCGGTGCCAGCATTTCCAATTGACTTTCCTCCAAACCGCGGGTGGAAACTCCTCCCTGAGCTCCTGGGCTCACCCAGCCACAAACACGGGCGGGACCGCGGTCACAGGGGTCGGGCCCTGTGATGTGTGAGGTCAGACTTCCCTAAAGAGGCACGGGGCTCAGGGAGGAGCGGCACCCAGGACAGGCGGTGAGGATCACAGGGGACCATGGGGACCCGGACCCCCAGGCTGGAGGGGAGTGAATTGGCCTGGACGGGGGATGTCCAGGACCCTGGACAGAGGTTGCAAATGCCTGGTCCTCTCCAGATTCTAATTTGTGAAAGGAATGAAAACTATTTTCCGTGTATTAATTTTATTTGTAAACAATCATATGAAAATTGGACAGAAAAGGCAGGGACTTCTGAGTCACTGAGTGGGGTCTCCCCAAACCGGGCTCAGGGGAACCTGCCCCTCCCTCTCCCATGTTCTGTTCCGGGCCTTTGGGAAACGCTGGTGTCCTGGGTGCGGCCCGGACTGAGGTGCTTGAGCTGAAATGGCCTTTGGTTGAAGGTTCAACCATCTCCAAGCTGTTAGGTCCCCCACCGCCCCCACTGACTGGGGGGCCCTGAGGGCCAACCCTTCCCCACAGGAGGAGGCCAGAGCCTCAGGGACTGGCCATTCTGAACTTTCTCTCTACTCCGTGTGACTAAGTCCAGACCTGTCCCTTTCCAGAATCCTCCACATGGAAATAAATAAAATAGAGATTTCAACTCCTCGCACCCATAAGGGACATACTCAAGAAGCAGACTCAGGTTCGGAGGAAGCCGGAGCCGGACCCGCCTGGGCCGGTGACATGGAACCGCTGTACCAGCAAACGCACAAGCAGGTCCGCCAGATCCAGTCTCACATGGGACGCCGGGAGGCGGCAGACAGGCGGTCTGTGCACTTTTCATTTAAGTGGGATCATGTGCTGGGTGGTCATTTGTGTCTTTCATGGAGTGTAAGGTTTTCAAGGTTCATCCATGTTGTCGCATGTATCAGTGTTCCACTTCTATTTAGTGACAATAATATTCCATTGTATGGACACAGCTCATCTTGTTCATTCATTGTGGTGCGAGTGCCTGAGCCTGGCCTTAGTGTTCTGACTGTAATGTTAATGATTGGCATTGTAAATGTCATCCAAATCAAGACAGTCATCTACCAGGAACAATTGCCAGGCGTAGGAGGCAGCTACCAGCAAAACAAGCAGATAAGGAACCGGGTGGCTCACACCCATGAGGATCCCCTGTAGAAAGTCCTGGGTAACCTTGGTAACTGACAGCTTGGTGCCCCCTGTGCCTCCCGTCCTGTGCTCTAATTCCTGCTCTTATTGCATTAAATTCACCAATAAACAGTGAGCCCTCCAAACGTAGACACCCCACCCCGGAGCCTAATAAAGGCAGACCAGCAGGTCCACCTTCCTCCCCTCTCTCCACTCGCTGTGCGGCCCTCTGGCCTGCAGTGGGCCTCCGGGATCTGTGATAATAAATCCTGTTCTTAAGATTCTCTAATGGCTTGTGCGGAGGCGTGTCCTGCAATCATAATAACTCCGAGGGCTGGTCCAGCCACAACATGACTGCCATGGAGGAAATGCCTGCAGGACTCGCCACAAGGACAAATGGCCCAGGCCAGGGCCCCAGGCATTCCTACCCGGTGGCATCCACAGCAGAGACCCACACATCACCATTCACCAGCTTATAGACATTTGGGTCCTTTCCAACTTGAGGTGTTAAGAGTAATTGTGCTATGAATGCACACTTGTACCCGTGGGTGTGAAGAGGTTTGTGGTTTTGATTCACTTTCCCTAATGACTCAGCATGTGGATCATCTCTTCATGGGTTCAGTGTCTGTTTGTTTGTCATCTTTGGGGAAATATCTTCAAATCCTTTGTCCACTTTTTACTTGGTTGTTTGGCTTTTTATTGTTGCCTGGTAGGAGTTTTTACTATATTCTGGATACAATTCCCTTATCAGACACATGATTTGCAAATATTTTCTTTCATACTGGGAGTTGGCTTTCCACTTTTTATTATTTTTTTTATTTTTAATTTATTTATTTATTATTTTTTTAAAAATATATTTTATTGATTTTTTACAGAGAAAAAGGGAGAGGGATAGAGAGTTAGAAACATCGATGAGAGAGAAACATCGATCAGCTGCCTCCTGCACGCCCCTACTGGGTATGTGCCCACAACCAAGGTAGATGCCCTTGACCGAAATTGAACCTTGGGACCATTCTGTCAGCAGGCCGATGCTCTATCCACTGAGCAAAACCAGCTAGGGCTCACTTTCTTTTTTTTTTTATACATAAATATTTTTATTGATTTCAGACAGGAAGGGAGAAAGACAGAGAGATACAAACATCAATGAGAGGTACACATTGATCGGCTGCCTCCTGCACGCCCCCTACTGTGGGTCAAGCCTGCAACCCGGGCATGTGCCCTGAAAGAGAATCAAACCCAGAACCTCTTGGTCCAGGGGAAGACGCTCCGTGCACTAAGCTACACCAGCTGGGCTCATTTTCTTGGTGGTGCTTTTTGAAGTGAAAGCTTTACCTTTGATGGATTCCCATGTATCTGTGTGTCTGTGGCTCCTCCTCCCTGTCCAGGCAGCACTACTCCACTCTCCACGCTCACGGACAGGCCTGAGAGGATGAGGGGGACACACTCAAGGCCATCATCTACCTGTCCTCTCCGGCATCACCGTCACCTCCGACTTGTATTTCTTTATGTCCCTCTGGGCGGAGGGAGTTGAAATCTCTTTGGACAGAGCTGGGTCTGTGTTCAGTTTATAGTGAGGGTGGACATCATCTGAACTTGTGCATAATGTGCCACCTCAAAGACCCGTGTCCATGGACGGGACACCGTGCCACCCCAGCGTCCCCACCACACCTGGTATCTAATTGTGGTGGCCCCATCCACAAGGGAAGGTGGGATGGCTCATGTCCCTGGGGACTTCTCTATGCTTTTGCTGCATAGACTCTAATTTTTAAATTTTTGAAGTTTCCAGTTGCACAGTGTTGTTCTGGGCACCTCTGGAGCCCCAGCATGAGCCTGCACACACCTGCCAGGGAACCTGTCAGCCTCCTTCTAAGAGCAAGGAAGAGTCTGGGTGCCCATCCAGGTCTTGGTCCCCTAACACCCTGCTGCAGGTAGCAGAGATCAGCCCAGAAACCCTGAAGTTGGACTGGGGGCTCCCTGTTGGCTGTGGCAGGGAGCAGGCTGCCTGTGCAGGCTGGCATGTGGCCCGGAAGTCCCAGCCCCTCCTCCTCAGAGACATCCTGCTCACCGGCCTCTTTCCCCCTCAGCTGGTTCTCCACCCAACTCCTGCTTTCCCCGGGGAGAGCCTTCTGGGGACCAATGGAGATAACCGCCTCCAGCCGCCAAGAGGGAGGCCCAGCCTATTTGGTCCTGGACAAAAGGGGAAGCCAGTGAGGGGCAGATGGCAGGAAGAAATGCCCATTCCTGGTCCTAAGCTGCTGGCTCCATCCCCTTCCAGGTTGGTGGGAGTGCAGGAGGCAACCAATGGATGGGTCTCTCTCACATCCATGTCTCTCTTTCTCCCTCTCCCCAACTCCTTGGGTTGAGGATTAAGAAAAAAAATAACATGTCCATAGTCTCTTAAATAGGTGATAGGACATTCAGGCCATGTTTAAATACTTCTCATCAAGAAAACTCCAGGCCCACTGGCATCATCGGTGAACGCTTACAAAGGCTTAAGAATAACACTGAGGCAGGCAGGCTGCTCCCCTCAGACCCTCCCTCCCCTTAGGACAAACAGCAAACCAGGGACTGACCTGAAGGAGCCTGCCCTCTACAGGATCCACTTCAGGGCTCAGCTCATCATGCAACAAACACTGTCCTTTTGGTGACCGTCCCTCATTTAAATACTGAAACACCCACCCTGGGTGGGGCTTTAACATGCTAATAGGACGCGCCAGACAAGAAGAAGCATGTAGTTCCACAGTGAAAGCGCCCACAGGCCCTGCTTTACATACTTGCGGGCACTTTTCCCGCCTCAGCCTCTTCACCATTCTCACCAGGCTCTGACGGGAAGCAGCCTGTCTCCTCTCCCTTTGTGGTGCTGGCTTCCCGGTGCAGGAGCTTAAATAAACCTTTGTCTGTATCGGTTTCGGGTGACCTCCCTTGATGTCTATCCTGGAAGATTGCAAGAACCCAGGGCACCCATAACCAAACAGCAATCTTATACAAACTGTCCCAGAAAATGGAACATGTTTCCTAAGGCCAGCATAAACCTGATGCCCCCAACACCCATCAGCCTCCCTGCCCACCCCCACATTCCTCACCCCCATCCGACACCCCCTCAGACACCCCCTTCCATCGGTGGCCAACAGACACTCCCATCACCCTCCATGGCTCCCATGTCCTGCTGCCCCAAGGGTCTCTCTTTCCCCACACACCGCCCCTTCACTGGGACCCCACACACTCTCCTGCCCCCTCCGTGGCCACCACATTAGCTGACAGTTCTCTCAGAATCCAAAGTGAATGAGGATGCTGGGAACCTTGGTCTTTCTATGTGAACCAGCTCCTCTGGGGAGGCTGGGAGCAGGCTTGGCACCAGCCTGGGTGTGTGCCAGGAAGAGGGTGAGGTGGAGCAGGGAGCCAGGGTGAGAGAGCAGCCTGTTCCCTGGGGCAAGGTTGGAGCTGGAGTTGCTGAGCATGGAGCCTGGTCTCCCAGAACAGCTGAGTCAGACTCTGGGCCAGGGCAGGAGGTCGGGGGGCTCTGATGGTTGGAGGGCAGTGGCTGGTCCAAGAGGTGTGGACACTGAGAGCCTCTCACTCAACAGCCTGAGGCCTTGGAGTCAGAGGGCCCAGGTTTCAACCCTCCCTCTCTCTCCTCCCAAGGTGTCAAGAAATAACGTGCCTGGTATTTTTGCATAGACATCTTGCTGCAAGCATTTTGTACTGCAAATATTTCTGCCCCATAACTAATTGGCCTTAAGGCAATTTTGCTGTAAAAAAATCACACAAAAAAGAGGGACATTAAAAAGGGCAACAATTTAAAAGACTTTATTAGGAAATAAAAAGTATTTGGGTCCTGGCTGGTTTGGCTCAATGGACAGAGCGTCGGCCTGAGAACCTAAAGGTCCCGGGTTTGATTTTGGTGAAGAGCATGTACTTCAGTTGCAGGCTCCTCCCTGGCCAGGGCCCTGGTCGGGGCAGGTGCAGGAGGCATCCTATTGATGTGTTTATCTCACATCAATGTTTCTGTTCTTTCCCTCTCTCTTCCACTCTCTCTAAAAATCAATGGAAAAATATCCTCCAGTGAGTATTAAAAAAAAGTATTTGAATACATTTTAAATCTGCATAGATCCCCATCAATACTGCTCAGAAACTGATTTTATTCTGTGGACTGTACCTAAGCAGTTGTCTTGTTTCTGTGGGAAATGTGGGTCCAACTCTGCACCGTCAGAGAGGACGTGGCCCAGCTGTTTGGCTCAGTGGACAGAGCCTCAGTCTGTGGACTGAAGGGTCTCGGGTTTGATTCCTGTCAAGGGCGTGCACCACGGTTGTAGGCTCGATCCCGTGTGCGGGAGGCGACCAATCGATGGGTCCCTCTCACATTGATGCTTCCCTCTCCGTCTCTTCCCCTCCCTTCCACTCTCTCTAAAAATCAGTGGAAGAATATCCTGAGTATTAACAAAATCAACAACAAAAAAGAGGACGTGGGCCTCTCCTCCTTCTAGTGTTGTGTGTTCCAAAATAAGAACATTTGAGATTTTGTTCCCTGGCACATGGAGTCAGTTTGTCTCAGATAAAATCTTAAAAATAAGAAGCCCTGGCCTGTTTCTCTCAGTGGTTAGAGCATCATCACCCAGAGAAAGGGTCTGGGGTTCCATTCCAGGTCAGAGGGTGCCTGCTGGAGGCAACCAATCCATGTGTCTCTCTCACATCTGTGTTTATCTCCCCCCCAACCCAGTCTCTGTAAAAAAATGCATGGAAAAAATATTTTTTTTAAATATATTTTATTGATTTTTTTACAGAGAGGGAGAGGGATAGAGAGTTAGAAACATCGATGAGAGAGAAACATCGATCAGCTGCCTCCTGCATACTCCCCACTGAGGATGTGCCCGCAACCAAGGTACATGCCCTTAACCGGAATCGAACCTGGGACACTTGAGTCCGAAGTCCAACGCTCTATCCGCTGAGCCAAACCAGTTAGGGCATGGAAAAAATATTTTTGCGTGAGCATTAAAAGAAGAAGAAGAGGAAATGAACTTTTGGGAGACAAATAATAGCCACCTGGAAGAAATACTATCTAGAGCAGGGGTGGGCAAACTTTTTGACTCGAGGGCCACAATGGGTTCTTAAACTGGACCGGAGGGCCGGAACAAAAGCATGGATGGAGTGTTTGTGTGAACTAATATAAATTCAAAGTAAACATCATTACATAAAAGGGTACGGTCTTTTTTTTTTTAGTTTTATTCATTTCAAACGGGCCGGATCTGGCACGCGGGCCATAGTTTGCCCACGGCTGGTCTAGAGCCACTGCCCCCAGGCCTACTTGTTGTTAGGTTAGGTGGCTCAGGAGGCGGCGCAAGAAATAGAGTCCAGTGAATGAGAAAAGAAAGGAAAGGAAAGTTTATTCTGCGTCCCCGGGAGACCCACGTACCCCCAAAGACAGGGCACGTGGATTCACGCCAACATGGAGGGGGGCGCTTTTTTTATACTGCGGTTGGGTGAGGGGCGGGGACATGAGCTGAGGTATTCAGTTGAGGAGGCTTCAGCTGCAGGGGGTCAGCAAGGTATTCAGGGAGAAGGAGCCATCTGTGTCTGGCACGTTGACCTGTGAGAAATCCCAGGTCTGTGAGAAATTCCAGAGGAAGTCCATTGTCTCATCCCATGTCTGTATGTATCTGATCCTGGGCCCTCTCCGACCTAACACTTGTCACTATATAGACCATTATGAGGGCGAGCTCAGATTTATACAGGGATATAAAAACGGGAGTAACGGCAGGAGCTTCATCAATGGAAACATGAAACCAAGGGAAAAAACACTCTTTACAGAGCCCCTTTCACTCCCTGGAATCAAGAGGCAGACTCCCTGTTGGATGTTTGATTGGCAGCTTTCAGGACCCATGCCCCCTCCTTGAGCCCCACATCTGGGTCAGCCCTTAGGAAGCCCTCTGGGCTGCCTCCCCTCACCCCAAGGGAAGTTCAGCCATAAAAAGCAAGACCTGCCCAACTCCCAGCCAAAATAGAAGTCATGGCTAACTACCCACTACCCCTTACTTAACTCCAGAGGAAACCCCAGCCCTTCTCCTGGGGAGTCCTATTGTCTCCTGTGAGCATAACAAACCTCGTGTATAAATTAGTGCTGTGTCATTCCTCCTGATATTCATATACATTCCTGCCTGCGGGGCTGTCCTGCATCCAGCCAGGGTTACTAGGCACCCAAACCGACCACCACCAACAACAAAAGTGCGATAGCAGCTTTCTCTGCCCAGTCTCAGTGGTCCCTGCCAGTCGGCCCCCCCTACTGGACTTAAGCTCTGTGATGTCAGGGACAGCACTGCCATGGCCACAGCCAAGGGCCCAGTAGTTGGGGGCACTGTACCTTCCAAAGACCAGAGGACACTCGGGATCTTGTGGGAAATAGGAGATATTGAAACCCCTCTGCCCAGCTCCCTCTATGGAAGGAAGACCCTGGCTCAAGGCCCCTATGCAGTTCCAGGCACGGTCTGGACTGGACTCACACCCAGCACCAGCCAGGGGTCTCCCTCAGGCCCAGGCCCAGCCCCTCCGGAAAGGGGAGCCGCCCGGTGTGAGGCTCTGCTGGACACACCCCAGGTGAGACGTGCCCCAGCTCCAGGTGCTGCTGGCAGGCCTGTGCTTCTGGAAGGTGAGTCAGAGAAGGAAACCGGGGTTCCCGCCTGTCACAGGCTTCCCCGCTGGCTTCCCTGGGGCCCAGCAGCTACACAGGCGGAGCCTCCCTCCTGGCAGCATTGGGGTGTTCTTTCCACCTGGCTTCAGGGGGCCCCTCCCTGAGGACAGGCGAGAATGTGAGGAATGTCATCTCTGCTCCAAGCATGCCAGGAATGCAGGGGGACTCCCAGGGCGCAGGCCTGCCCTGTGCTGGCTGCTGCAGGGAGGTGCTCCTGGGCCCCCTGCGTTCTTCAGGCTTCAGGCTGAGGGCAGTCCCTGCAGCAGGGCTTTCCTGTTCACCGCCTGGAGGGGCTCCCCACATCCTTTCCTGCTTAAGGGGCTCCTGCCAGCAGACAGAAACCACTCACCCCCATGTGAGCACCAGGGGCCTTAGTACAGGGGCTGGCGGCTGGTCAGTTCTCTGGCAGGAGGAACGTGCTCCGTGCTGACTCCAGACATGCCCGAGACAACACTGTCACACTGAAAAGATTGACATTTTTTTATTTAAAAAAATTTGGACTGGGCCGGCCGGTGTGGGTCAGTGGTTGAGTGTCCACCTCTGAACCAGGAGGTCATGGTGTGATTCCCAGTCAGGGCACATTTCCGGTTGTGGGCTCCATCCAGCACGCAGGGGGCAGCCAATCAATGATTCTCTGTCATCACTCTTAGGTTAGGTGGCTCAGGAGGCAGCGAAGGAAATAAAGAGAGTTGATCAGAAAAGGAAGGAAGAAGGAAAGTTTATTCTGCGTCCCTGGGAGACCCACGTACCCCAAGGACAGGGCTCGTGGATTCACGCCAACAGGGAGGGGGGCGCTTTTTTTATACTGCAGTTGGGTGAGGGGCGGGGACATGAGCTGAGGTATTCAGTTGAGGAAGTTTCAGCTGCAGGGGGGTCAGCAAGGTATTCAGGAATGAGTCAGCATCTGTGTGGTGGTATGTGGATTCAGGGAGAAGAAGCCGGTATTTGTGTCTGGCACGTTGATCTGTGAGAAATTCCAGGGGGAGTCCATTGTCTCATCACATGTCTGCATGTATCCGACCCTGGGCTCTCTCCGACCTAACATCCACTGATGTTTCTCTCTCTCCCTCTCCCTTCCTCTTTGAAATCAATAAAAAATGTATATTTAAAAACCCTGGACCATATTCAGCAAAACCATAGAGAAGTACAGAAGGAAATGAGTCATTCCACTGCCTCATGTGGCCCAGCAGCTACACAGGCTGAGCCTCCCTCCTGGCAGGACTGGGGTGTTCTTTCCACCTGGCTTCAGGGAGCCCCTCCCTGGGGACGGACAAGAATGTGAGGAATGTCATCTCTGCTCCAAGCAGGTCAGGAATGCGGGCTGGGGAAGCCTGTGGCAGGTGGAAACCCCGGGTTTCCTTCTCTGATTCACCTGCCACAGTTACCTACCAGGTGTGAATGGGTGTCCCGACCTTGGGCAAGTTTCTTGGAAGTGGCCACATTATGCACGGGTTCAGCTGATGCCCACTCTCACCATAACCTGAACTCAGCCCCAGGTCTGTTTAAAGAGAGACCCACTCCCTCCTCCTAGATCAGTGGTTCTCAACCTTCCTAATGCCGCGACCCTTTAATACAGTTCCTCATGTTGTGTTGACCCCCAACCATAACATTATTTTCGTTGCTACTTCATAACTGTAATTTTGCTACTGTGATGAATCGTCATGTAAATATCTGATATGCAGGATGTCTTTTCATTGTTACAAATTGAACATAATTAAAGCATAGTGATTCATCACAAAAACAATATGTAATTATATATGTGTTTTCTGATGGTCTTAGGTGACCCCTGTGAAAGGGTCGTTTGACCCCCAAAGGGGTCGCGACCCACAGGTTGAGAACCGCTGTCCTAAAGGGACTTAGGGAAACACAACTGGGACGTGACAGTGACGCCCCAGACACAGGCAGTCAGTGACCTTGACTGTTTCCCCCCAGATCCGCTCAAGCCGGTAGGTGAGCTGGGAAAGTGGAGTGATGCTGCCTGGACAAGGAGGAGGAGCCAAAGCTTAGCCGCAGTGGATCATGGGAGACGAGGGGGGAGTTTCACACCTCCCTACCCCACCCCCCAGGTTATTCCCTCTTTGTCAGGCTGACTGCGCCCAATAGAAAATTGCTCTCTTGACTTGATAGTATATTTTATTTTTATTTTTTTTATTTTTTTATTGATTTCAGAGAGAGAGGGAGAGATAGAAACATCAATGATGAGAGGGAATCATTGATCGGTTGCCTCCAGCACGCCCCCTACTGGGGATGGAGCCTGCGACCCAGGCATGTGCCCTTGACTGGAATCAAACCCGGGACCCTTCAGTCTGCAGGCCGACGCTCTATCCACTGAGCCAGGGTTTGATTGTATACTTTAAAATGTCAAACACTGTAAGGCCAGAAGGTAGATATTTGGTTTTAGAAATTTACAGAGGCCCTGGCCGGTTTGTCTCAGGGGTTAGAGCGTGGGCCCTGGGACTGAAGGATCTCAGGTTGGATTCTGGGTTAAGGGCACCTGGTCCTCCCTTGCAGGCCCCATTGCCAGGCCCCAGGAGGGGTGCCTGTGGGAGGCAACCAGTGGGTGTTTCTCTTTCCCTCTCTCCCCCGCCCTTGCACTATCTCTAGAAAAATCAATGGAACAAATATCCTCTGGTGAGGATTAAAGGGGGAAAAAAACAAGATATTAAAATTAGAAACAGTGATTCATTATCTAGTTCCAAAGCCAAAATGGAATTATTGAATCAATCTTTTTTTTGGAATCAATCTTCCATAACGGTTGCCAAAGATAATTTTTAATTGAGTATGTTTGACATATAACACTGTGTACATATAAAGTGTAGACCTGTTACTTTGATACTTTTGGATGTTGTAATATGATTGCTGTTGTAGTGATATTTATCACATTACATAATTATAATTTTTTTTTAATTTTAACCTTTTTATTTTATTTTATTTTTTTAATATATTTTTTTATTGATTTTTTACAGAGAGGAAACGAGAGAGATAGAGAGTCAGAAACATCGATGAGAGAGAAACGTCGATCAGCTGGCTCCTGC
>NW_005871707.1:50943-51625 GCF_000147115.1 Myotis lucifugus | reverse complement strand
TACTTGGGGATGTGCCCGCAACCTAGGTACATGCCCTTGACCGGAATCAAACCCGGGACCTTTCAGTCCGCAGGCCGACGCTCTATTCACTGAGCCAAACCGGTTTCGGCATTATAATTTTTTTATAATTTGTATTTGTAGAGTTGATGTTCTGCTCCATGCCAAAATATCCCTTCCCCCCACTCCCTTTTTATTATCAAAATTGATAATGCAGGTCTAATCAGTTTGGCTCAATGGATAGAGCATCGGCCTGAGGACTGAAGGGTCCCGGGTTTGATTCCAGTCAAGGGCATGTACCTTGGTTGCGGGCACATCCCCAGTAGGGGGTGTGCAGGAGGCAGCTGATCGATGTTTCTCTCTCATCGAGTATCTAACTCTCTATCCCTCTCCCTTCCTCTCTGTAAAAAATCAATAAAATATTTTTTTAAAAAAATTGATAATGCAGCCTGTGCATTTGGGGGGCTGCTCCAGGTTCCCCAAGTTGATACAATGATCTTCTTAGTGCTGGCTTTCTTGTCTTCTCAAAATGTCCCCGTTCTTTTCTAGAACATCTTCACTCTTCGTATCAACAGCACATGCCAGACTCCGCTGGTCCTTTTGCTGACCCAGACCTGAGGTCAGCCGTTTCCCCGAGAAGCTGGCTCCCCCCGCCGGGGGGGGGGGGGGGGGGAAGGCGGGCGTC
>NW_005871707.1:38728-50843 GCF_000147115.1 Myotis lucifugus | reverse complement strand
ACTGCCCCGAGATCCCCCCTCACCCACCCGTGTTTCTGACTTCATTCTCCCACAGAGGAAACCACGGCTCTTTGCAACACGTCAATGTACATTATTGTTTGCTCAGTCCTACACATAAAATATTAAGATTTTAGTCTGAATAGAATCTGATTCATAAGCCTTTTCCACATAGGCCTTTAGGAGGCATTTTTACCAACCTGCTTAAACTCATTCCCTATATTTTCTTCTAATAATTTTGTTGCTTTTTTATATTTACCCTTCTATCCCAGATCACGTTGTGGTTTTATGAATGCTGTGAAGTTGGCATCTAACTATTTTCCTTCAAATTGATGGCCAGGAGTCTGATACTATTTTAAAATATTCCATTGAGCTCTGGCCTGGGAGCTAAGTTGGCTCGAGCATCGTCCCAATATGCCAACGCTGTGGGTTTGATGTCCGGTCAGGGCACATACAAGAAGCAACCAATGAACGCATAAGTGAATGGAGCAGCAAATCTATGTTTCTCTATCTATCTGTCTATCTATGTCTACCTCTCTCTCTCTTTCTCATCTTCCTTCTTCTCTCTCTGAAATTAATAAACCAGTTAGGGCTAAAGTCTATTTTTAAAAAAAAAAAATGCAGAGCCATCTAGTGGGGGCTCCCACTCACCAAATGTTGGACAATTAGAGAATCAAAATAATGATATTAATTATAACCTAATGAATGAAAGAGAATTCTAGAAGTCCATACTGCCATAAATAATGAATTAAAACAAATGAGATGAATATTATTCTTACAGTGAAATGGCAACTGATAAATGTAGAAGAAAGAGAGAACTAGAACACTGGCCAGTGTAACTAAGTGGTTAGAGCATCGGCCCTCTCACCAAAGGGTGGATAGTTCGATTCCCAGTCAAGGACAGGTACCAGGGTTGCGGGTTCAACCCCTGGTCCAGGCAACTGATCAATGTGTCTCTCTCACATCTCTCTCTCTCTTTTTCCCTTTTCCTTCCTCTCTCCCTTCCACTCTCTCTAAAAATCAATGAAAAAATATCCTCTGGAGAGGATTAACAACAAAAAGACAGAATTAGGAAATTATCATGTGACAATTTTCATAGTATTAATTAATTCAGCCAAGTAACATCAATGGAAACTAGATATAGGGGTGAAAGTTTGATGAGGAAGAGATACTTGCATGCTGTCAAATTTTCTCTCCACCAAATATTTATTAATTGCAAAGAGAGAAAGAGCCACTTTACAGAGGAGAAACCCGGCGGGCACCACCGTAACCAAGTGATGGGCGTGAATTCCGTGGTTAATGGGACAAACCACAATCGCGTATCACCTGAGAGGATGCAGCCAGGAGAACGCCGAGTCCCTTCGGAGCTTCTCCTACAAGGGATGCAAACCTCGAAGCTCATCCTGAGACAACATCAGACAAACCTAAACTGAGGGATGTCCTAGAGAATGATTGGCCTATAATCTCCAAAAGTGTGAAGATCATGCAAGTGAAAGCTAGACATGACCATGAAATGCAATGTGTGCTTCTGAATGTGGCACTTCCGTTCTTAAGGCAGCTTTGGGAGCATTTGGTGAAACCTGGGTGAGCTGTGAGGATGAGATGGTAGTGACGTGTTATGTTAATTTCCAGATCTTGGATCTGGTTGTGTAAGGAGGTGCCCTTGTTTGCACCAACCAGCAGGTGCAAAAGTGAGGAGATGAAGCATTATGTTGGCCACTTACTTTCAAATGGTTTAGGAAACAAGTGAGGTAACAATATTCACCTCAAAGGATAGGTGTGAGGATTAAATTGTAGGATGTGAAATCTTATAACAGTTTTTGGCACATAATCTTTTAATAAATTGAAGATGTTATGATATAATATCAAGACACTAAAAACATGTGACCAGCCCTAACCAGTTTGGCTCAGTGGATAGAGCATCAGCCTGTGGACTGAAGGGTCCCAGGTTCGATTCCGGTCAAGGGCATGTACCTGGGTTGCGGGCACATCCCCAGGGGGTGTGCAGGAGGCAGCTGATCCCTGTTTCTCTCTCATCGATGTTTCTAACTCTCAATCCTCTCCCTTCCTCTCTGTAAAAAAATCAATAAAAATATATTTTTAAAAAACATGTGACAAATGTGATCTTTGTATGTAGCTATTTCTTCACAAGAAACACACATTTTCAATTGTGAAAGATTGTGTGTATAACATCGCATCCATTATACTGTATACCAGCAGAGGGCGCATCAGCCTTAGGTTAGGGCTTGACTGGTTGTAATTTAAACAGACCAGTGGTTCTCAAATGTTTTGGTATCAAACTCCTTATGCTCTTAAAAATTATTGAGGACCCCCAACGTGTTCTGGGTTATGTGTGTTATTTACAGTAAGGTGTCCTGGTAAGCCAGCTCTCTGAGGGGAAGGTAACCCCATGCTACAGTATTTCTGTGCGGTAAATACCCCCACCAGGGCCCATCTCAAGCTACCAAAGATTTAACAACTGGCTCCCATGCCTAAGAATTGAACAGTTGGCTCTGTGTGTCCAGTAGGGGCCGGCACCAGTGCACCATGGGATAGCCATTCATCTTAAACAAATTCAAACCGAGACACTTTTTAGAGATTTATGCATTTTTTTAAAAATAGCAACAATAATTCCATGTTAATATCAGAGCAATGGCATCATCACATATCACGTGGCCTCTGGAACACTTCACCTCACTCTGGGGGAAAGAGTGAGGAACAGAACCTCTCTCTATTATTATGAGACTAGTTTTGACCTTGTGAACCTCATGAAAGGACGTCAGTGACCCCCAGGGCTCGGGGACCAGACTTTGAGAACCACTGGCTTAGGCTTTCTGTTCTTAAGTCTCTTCAATGCATTATCCTCCTTTAAAAAAATAATTTTTTACAATATTTCCTTTATTATTATGAAATGAGATTCATACACAGCATAACTTACCCATCCCTGTATATAATCTCTAATCTCAAAGTCGTTGCAATGTATTCTCTGTAAGGTAGAGAAGAAACAAGAGAAAATACAGTCCACAGCCCTTGACCAGATATGAGCGTGTGAGCACCGGGGAGGAGTGGGACCATGGGAAGGTGACCCGTGGGTGTGGCACAGATGATAGAAAGCCCCGCTGGGCTCAGGGCGGCTCCTGGATCAAGCAGTGAAACAGGAGCCTTCACACGAAGCGGGATGAATGCAGACACCACACGAGCCTGTTCGGGCCAGGCTGCGCCATCCAGCACGTTAGACAGCAGTCTCTCCTGTGCAGCCACTGGGACCTTGGCTTGTGGTGCTGTGGACAGCGAGCCTGGAGGTTATAAGACACCAGAGGTGCTCCGTGAGGTCGATGCTCACAGACACAACAGAGCCAGGTGCTCCTGCTTCTGATGAAGGAGAAGTTTAGGTTTAAGATGAACAAGACAATATTCAGTCAAATGTCCATTTTTCTTTATACCTGACATTTGGAAGTAAGGGCTAAATGAGAGTGTTCATGTGATGGTGTAGATTATGAGAGAAGCAAAAGCAGAGGGGCCAGCTAGACAGTGAGGGCTGTGCATAAACTTCGGAGACCTGCTGTGGCCCCTGAGACTCGCTCACTGAGCTCTGAGAGAGGTGTGTGCAGGAGAGTTGGGGTTCAGGGCTCTGGGAAGGACCCCTGGCCTCCCTGCTGTGAGTGAGAGATTCTCCTGTAGGGGGCGCCAGAGCACTGAGGGCCTGAGCAGGGGACTTGGGCCACAGTTCCCATCAATCCGCTGTCCAGGACAGTTATCTGCACCAACACCAGCATATACCTCAGCACCCGTACAGGTGACCATGACACGCGTGAGAATATTACATGAGTGTGACCACAGACATGACTGTGAGCTTTTGCATGTTTTATTGATGACAGGTGCCCTTATTGACAGAACCAAGATATGCACCTGTGTCATCACTCTCAGTGTGTGCACCAACATGCAACATCAAGAGCATGCTATAATATCAGCACGGCGTGCCTCAGGCTAAGACATAGATATTGACACTATGTGTATTGTCAGAATCCACGTGGGTTGATACTGACTTGTGTGTTCATGGCGGCCTGGTGTCTGACACCTGTGTGTGTGACAGTGACGTACACATGAACATGTGTGCATGTGGACATGTGGGTGTGAAAGTGCCTGCCTGAGCCTTGTCTGTCCACCTCTAGGCTGGAGCCCCTTGATGGGTAGGGACAGTTCTGATGAAGTTCTATTTCCATTGGGAAGAGAAGAGATGCAACATAAATGCTTGAATGAATGAGCAAGTGAATAAATGCATGAATGAATGAGTGAGTGAGTGAGTGAGTGACAAAGGTTATAACAAGAGACAAAGGAGGATGTTTTACATACAATAGCCAAGATACAGAAGCAATTAAGTGCCCATTCATAGACAATTGGATCACAAAGATGTGGTATATACATACAATGGAACGTTGCTCAACCATAAAAGGAATGAAATCTTACCATTTGTTACAGCATGGATGGACCTGGAGGGTATTATGCTCAGTAAAACAAGTCAGATAGAATAGCCCAGTGGTCGGCAAACTCATTAGTCAACAGAGCCAAATATCAACAGTACAACGATTGAAATTTCTTTTGAGAGCCAAAGTTTTTAAACTTAAACTATATAGGTAGGTACATCGTTATTAACTTCATTAGGGTACTCCTAAGCTGGCCTTTGCTAAAAACGTCCTCCATCTGATTGAGGTACGTTCGCTGAGGTCGACCACTTCCAACTCTCCCATCCACACTCGTCTTGGATACTTGTTTCATCTATCTCCTTTCGTTCATCCTCTCTATATGTCCAAACCATCTCAACATACCTTTCCCAATCCTCAACACTACATCTTCTTTCACTCCACAACGTTCCCTAAAATTAACTTAATAAACTTTACTTAAAGTTTTAAGTCAACTTCGCACTGTCCGTGGTATTTTGTGGAAGAGCCACACTCAAGGGGCCAAAGAGCCGCATGTAGCTCGCGAGCCACGGTTTGCCGACCACTGGAATAGACAAATACTATGTTGTTTCACGTATATGTGGAATCTCAAGAGTAAAATAAATGAACAGTCAAAACAGAAACAAACTCATAGATACGGAGAATTAACTGCCGGTTGCCGGTGGGGATGGGGGCAGGGAGGATGGGTGAAAGGTGAAGGGGGGAAGAAGTACACATGGGCAGTTACAAACGGGTCATGGGGGTGTGCAGTACAGCACAGGGGACAGAGTCACTAACACTGTCATAGATACGAATGTGCCAGACGGGCCACAGGCTTATCGGGGGGAGCACTTTGTGAGGCACATAAACGCCTAACCACTGTACACCTGACACTAATATCATATTGAAAGTCGACTGTAATCTCTTTTGAAATTTAAAAATTAAAAATGAAGGAGTCAGTCTGGAAGAAAAGAGGACATCTGTGATACTTTCAACATTAAAGAGTTTTTTAAAAAATGAGCCTGGCTGGTGTGGTTCAGTGGATAGAGTGTCAGCCTGCGGACTGAAGGGTCCCGGGTTCGATTCCGGTCAAGGGCATGTACCTTGGTTGCAGGCACATCCCCAGTGGGGGGCGTGCAGGAGGCAGCTGATCGATGTTTCAATCTCATCGATGTTTCTAACTCTCTATCTCTCTCTCCCTTCCTCTCTGTAAAAAATCAATAAAAATATATATTTTTTAAAAATGAATAAATGAGCCCTAGCTGGCTTGGCTCAGTGGATAGAGTGTTCGCCTGCGGACTGAAGGGTCCCGGGTTTGATTCCAGTCCAGGGCACATGCTAGTGTTGCGGGCTTAATCCCCAGTGGGGGGCATGCAGGAGGCAGCCAATCGATGATTCTCTCTCATCATTGATGTTTCTTTCTCTCTCCCTCTCTCTTCCTCTCTGAAATCGATAAAAATATAAAATAATAAAAATAAAAATGAATAAATGAGCAAGTAAATGAATGAGTGAAAGGCAATTAATATTTCAAACTCACCAGGTGCCAGGTGCTATGCTAAACAGACACATGCCTGATCTAATTAAATCCATGCTACAGTCTCTATGACATAGGGCCTATCATGACACCCACTGTACAGATGAGTAAAACTGAGTCATTGAGACACTATGTAACTTTCCCATAGCCATTCAACATGTAAATGTCAAAGCCTTGATTTGAGTCAGGTCTTTCAAACTTCAAAATGAGCATTCTCTCTCTCTCTCTCTCTCTCTCTCTCTCTCTCTCTCTCTCTCCCTCTCCCTCTCTCTCTCTTTTCAATACTCATCCCAGGATATGTTGTTATGAGAGAGAGAGAGAGAGAGAGAGAGAGAGAGAGAGAGAGAGAGATTGATGTGTGAGAGAAACATCGATGGGTTGCTTCCTGTATGCAACCAGGAATCGAACCTGAAACCTGGATATGAGCCCTGACCAGGAATCAAACCTGTGACCTTTTGGTACACAGGAGGATAATCCAACCAACTGAGCCACACCAGCCAGGGCCAAAATGAGCATTCTTTTTTTTTTTTAATGTATTTTTATTGATTTCAGAGAGGAAGGGAGAGGGATAGAGAGATAGAAACATCAATGATGAGATAGACTCATTGATTGGTTGCCTCCTGCATGCCCCCTACTGGGGATCGAGCCCACAACCCAGGCATGTGCCCTTGACTGGAATCGAACCTGGGACCCTTCAGTCCACAGGCCGGCGCTCTATCCACTGAGCCAAACCAGCTAGGGCCAAAATGAGCATTCTTAACCTCTTAACCTCTGGCTGCCCTGAGTCCTGATCGTGAAGGGACAATGCCTTCCCCCATTCCTGGGACACACGCCATCCTTCCCAGGCAGGCACTCAGCAAATTAGAAGAACAGAAGGCAGCCTTTTATCCTCAATTCAAAGAAGAGGAAAGAGGTAGAGATGGTCCCGATGAGGCTGAGAAGTTCTGTACAATGTGGCAACCCCTGCCCCTGTGCCCTTGGGAGGTGGCATGTGGACACAAGTCTAGGGAACAGGAGTAAGGGGGTCCCTTTCCCTCTCCCATCATCATGGATCCACAGCCCTCATATCAGTGAGGATGTAGAGATAGTGAATCCTCATTCACAGCTGTTGCAGATGCTGTAAAAATAGTTTAGCATTTCCTCAAAGAGTTAATAATTACCAAACAATCTAGCAATCCCACTCCTAGACGTCTACCCAAAAGAATTGAAAACAAGTGTTGCAACAAGTAATTTTCCACGAATGTTCATAGCACCGCCGTTCACAATAACCCAAAGATGGAAACAACCCAAATATCTAACAACTGATGAACGGATAACAAAATGTAGTATAATAGCCAATGGAATAATATTCAGCCGTAGAAAAAAATGCAGTACTGGTCACTGCTACAAGGTGGGCTATTGCATGAACTTTGCAAGCATGATGCTGAGTGTAAGAAGACAAACATGAAAGGCCACATATTGCATGATCTCATTTACATAAAATATCCAAAATGGGTAAATCCATAGAGACAAAAAGTGGGTTGGTGGTTGCCAGGGGCTGGAGACGTCGGGGATGGGGAGTGACTGGGGTTTCCCTCTGGGATGATGAAAATGTTTTGGAACTAAATGCGGGTGGTGGGTGCCCACTATCATGAATGCACTAAATGTCACTGAATTATACATTGTAAAAGGTTAATTTTATGTTATGAATTTCACCTCCATAAAAAAGAAAAATAGTGAGCTGTCCCCAAAAATTCAGGTCCTCAGTCACACTCAGCACATGTCAAGTGTTCAGTAGCCACACCTGGCCAGAGGCTACTACATTGGACAGAACAGATATAGAGCATTTTAATCATCATAGAATGTTCTATTGGATCACACTGGTCTAGACTTTCCTAGAGTCTACACCTGGCTGATTGTTTTTTCATGGTGTTGTTTAACCCAGCCGTGGGCAAACTACGTCCCGCGGAAATGAATAAAACTAAAAAAAAAAAAGACCGTACCCTTTTATGTAATGATGTTTACTTTGAATTTATATTAGTTCACACAAACACTCCATCCATGCTTTTGTTCCGGCCCTCTGGTCCAGTTTAAGAACCCATTGTGGCCCTCGAGTCAAAAAGTTTGCCCACCCCTGGTTTAACCTGTTCCTCTGTTCATTGTCTTCTGTAAACTAGTAGTTACATCTGGAAGCTTAATCAGATTCAGGTGCAATTATTTTGGTAAAAATATTTCATAACTGTTGTGTCCTTCTCCCAGGGGCACATCCAGTTTGGTTGTGTCTTTGTGTGTGAGAGAGAGATGACAGTAGCACCTTTCTCATCTCATTGGTCAAAGGAAGTCACATGGCCAAGCCCAACATCAATGGGCCAGAGAATGTATTTGACTCAGAGGGCCTCTAAAGTCATGGATGTATCTATATATATAAAAGGCTAATATGCTAAGTGTTCCACCATCTGATCAGTCGCTATGATGTGCACTGACCACCAGGGGGCAGACTCTCAATGCTGGAGCTGCCATGACACAGAGAAACGGCACTGCAGAGCTGGCACTCACAATGCAACACTTGGCTTTGCCACAATGGGACACAGGCGCCACCACCACCCTGGAGTGACAGCCCACGCAGCCAATGCTGCTGAGACCCCCAAGTCGCAAAATGTGGGCCACGACTCAGCCCAGCACAGCCTGGAAACGGTGGTTATGGGCGTTGGGTAATGACGTAGCAACACCCAGCTTCCTCTCCCTAGCAACAGGCCATCTATACTAGTAAAAGGGTGATATGCTAACTAGACCGGGAGACCAGACATCTTCCTACCGTCCAACTTCCTTCTGGACAAAGCCACGGTGGTGAGGACCAAGGCAGAGGCAGTTAAGGGTGACCAGGCCAGAGGGGAGGGCAGTTGGGGGCCATCAAGCTGGCAGGGGAGCGGTTAGGCGGCAATCAAGCTGGTAGGCAGGCAAGTGGTTAAGAGCCAGCGGTCCTGGATTGTGAGAGGGATGTCCAACTGCAGGTTTAGGCCCAAGGGATGGGGCCTAAACCGGCAGTTGGACATCCCCCAAGGGGTCCTGGATTGGAGAGGGTGCATGCCAGGCTGAGGGGGACACCCCCGCCCCATGCACGAATTTCCTACACCGGGCCTCTAGTAGTTCTATAACATGGAGGGAGTGGAGATTTGGAAACAATAATTCAACATACTACAGAGAACAGTATCTTTTATCAAATGCATTTTCCAGAAGGGACTCTCTGAGTCACAGGGAAGGTAAGTAACTTGCCCCAAGTCACACAACTGACAATAGATGGAGCCATGGCAGGCTGCCTCCAGAGCCCTGGAGGGAAACCGCTACACTCCAGGGAAATAATGGAGCTCACCCAACGGGGCTGTCATGCTGTCCCAGTAAGATCAGGAACGCAAAGGGCTTAGGCCAGCACTTGGCACAGGACCATGCGTGCTGCTCAGGACTCGAGCTGTTTATTTCCATCACCTAATTCCAGGTTGGCCGTGGCTTGAGTTTGGAGGGATGTTCTGCCCCTGGCTGTGTTCCAGGAATGCCAGCTGGCTGTTATAAGCCCATATTATGAGCAGTCAGAGTCAGGGGAAGGGAGAGTAGAGATAAAATTAGATCAGGAAAGGTAGTTGTAGCCTGGCCATCGTGGCTCAGTGGTTGAGCGTTGACCTATGAACCAGGAGGTCATGGTTCGATTCCCAGTCACAAGCCTGGCTTACAGGTTCAATCCCCAGTGTGGGGTGTGCAGGAGGCAGTCAGTCAATCAATGATTCTCTCTCGTCATTAAGGTTCTGTCTCTCTCTCTCCCTCTCCCTTCCTCTCTGAAATCAATTTTAAAAAAATTTTTTTAAAAGGTAGTTGGCCCTAACCGGTTTGACTCAGTGGATAGAGCATCGGCCTGCAGACTGAAGGGTCCCAGGTTCGATTCCGGTCAAGGGCATGTACCTGGGTTGCGGGCACATCCCCAGTGGGAGGTGTGCAGGAGGCGGCTGATTGATGTTTCTCTCTCATGGATGTTTCTACCTCTCTATCCCTCTCCCTTCCTCTCTGTAAAAAAATCAATAAAATATATTTTTTTTTAAAAAAGATAGTTGTGGAGAGGTTTGGAGCAATTACCTCCAGCCTTGATCAGGAGGACAGGGGAGTCATACAGAGGTGAACATCAGCAAGTAAAACGTTTGAGCAGATGCCTAGGGGACAGTAACCAGAGACACTGACCTACCAGAACTAGTGTGTGTGTGGTAATGGGTTTCTGTCGCTGAACTCTCTTTCCCTGTTGATAAGACAGACCCACCTCCACGGTGCTGCTCATGGCAGAGCTCCAAGATATTCCTATTATGAGTGTGGCAGAGCCCCGGCTGGTGTGGCTCAATTGGTTGAGCATCACCCCAGGCAGCGAGAGATCGCTGGTAGGATTCCCCATCAGGTCACATGCCTGGGTTTCAGCCTTGATCCCCAGAGGGGGTGGGGGGTGGGTAGGAGAGGCAGCCCATTGATGGGTTTCTCTCATAGATGTTTCTCTCTCTCTCCCCATCAAGAAGTTGAGACTGGCCCTAACCGGTTTGGTCAGTGGATAGAGCGTCAGCCTGAATATCATCCTAGAAGGGAGTAAGCCTAAGTCCTCAGTCGGACATCCCCCGAGGGCTCCCAGACTGCAAAAGGGTGCAGGCTGGGCTGAGGGAACCCATGCATCAATGTCGTGCACCGGGCCTCTAGTATATGTTTACTTCTGCTTTAATGTTTGTAGAACAAGTGGCATTTTCCTTGGGCACTGTAAATCCCTCGGGTTGGCTACCTGCCATGACTGGATAGCCCCTGCTTCCCGGAATAGCACATGCTTCCCCTGCAGCCCTTTCTAATTTGGGCCTCTCGTTTTCTCACATCCCACATGCCTCCACACTGAGGCTTGGGAGATATTTTCTCTGATTTTCTCTTGGTTCTTTTGGGTGCAAGCAGATGAAATCAACTCAAACTAACCTAAGCACACAGTCAATAAATAAAGCAATACTTATAACAGCAACAAACACACAAAAACCATAAAGGGTCAGCCCTAGCTGGTATGGCTCAGTGGATAGAGTGCCGGCCTGCGGACTGAAGGGTCCCGGGTTCGATTCCAGTCAAGGGTGCATGCTTGGGTTGCAGGCTCAATCCTCAGTAGGGGGCATGCAGGAGGCAGCGGATCAATGATTCTCTCCATTATTGATGTTTTTAACTCTCTCCCCCTCTCCCTTCCCCTCTGAAATCAATTTAAAAAAATGGGGAAAAAACAACCACATACATGTTCTAAGAATTCATTTGGAGTTCAGGTTTGGATGAACCCAGACACCCATGTGCTGGTATCAAGAATGTCCTTCATTGCCCTAACCGGTTTGGCTCAGTGGATAGAGCGTCGGCCTGCAGACTGAAAGGTCCCAGGTTCGATTCCGGCCAAGGGCATGTACCTTGGTTGTGGGCACATCCCCAGTAGGAGGTGTGCAGGAGGCAGCTGATCGATGTTTCTCTCTCATCAATATTTCTAACTCTCTATCCCTCTCCTTTCCTCTCTGTGAAAAATCAATAAAATATATTTTTTTTAAAAAAAGAATGTCCTTCACACACTTTCATTTCTGCTTTCCTCTGTATTGACTTTCATCTCATAAATCCTCTCCTTTCTTGGTGGCAGGCTGAGCCCCATCAGCTCTGGCTCACTTCCCGCCCACTTGGCAACTCCCGCAGAAATAGAAAACCTCTTTCTTGGTCGTTGCATCAAATGTCTCCGCCTTGGTTCTCCCTGAGCTAGGTTAGGGCTCATGCCTTCCCCCAACCGGTCACTGGACCCAGGGAAAGAGAATAAACTGATTGGCTGTGGCTGGGGCTGGGTCCTGGTGGGGGGTTATGGCCAGTCCTATTCAAATGAATTCGACTGAGAGGGGAGACAAGTGATTCCCCAGAGGAAAGCTCAGTGGGGTGCTGGGTGGGCAAAATCCACAGGCTTCTGCTCTAGTGTCCCTTTCCCGGCCCCAATCTGCACCCATAGTATTGGTCAGCTGCAGAGCACCCCCTCCCACCTCCTCCCACTCCCTCCCACCCCACCCCACCCCACCCCCTGTTCCCATCCCACTGTAACGCTCTCCCCACTCCTTGGTGACCTTGTACTTCTTCCTTTTTTTTTTAATGGTTT
>NW_005871707.1:35289-37878 GCF_000147115.1 Myotis lucifugus | reverse complement strand
AGGGGCCCTAAAAAAAGAGGGAGACGAGGTTTGCATTTGAAAAGCCTTTCCTAGAATAGCACAGGGCAAGCCATCTTTCTTAGAAAGGACAAAAGGCTGGGTCTATCCAGAGCGAAGGGCCGGGGCCCAGGACAGGAAATTTCAAGGGCGGGGGAGGACCTGGGGGAGGGGGCCTTCCCGGGCAGGGGGAAGGGGCCGGGGGGGCCCCCGAGGGCGCCCGAGCTGCGACGCGCGAGCCATGGCGCTGGGGCTGCAGCGCGCAAGGTACTGGGATTCAGGGGCCGGACTGATGAAAATGGGGGGCTCTCCTTCTAGGGACCCCTGACCCGGGTGGGGGAGGCTTGGGTGCAAGTCAAGGACGCCCCCCGGAAAGAGCGGTGGGAGGCACGTCTCTGCCGCACCCTCCACCCTAGGGGGTTGCAGGGGTGCGGGGGTTTCCCCAAGTCCCTGGCTGCCCCGCCTCTCTTGCCAGGAGCGACTTGAGAGTCGTGATCCCTGATTTCTTGCTGTTGCGGATTCGTGACCCCTCCTGGTTGGGGATGAAACTCGGGGTCCCCATGGAAGTGGGGGTGTTTTGTTTGAGCGGTTCCTGGGCTTCTCGCTCCACATATTGACTTTTCTGGCCTCGGAACCCCCAACATTGAGGTTGTCCTTTGCCACCATACCCTTGAGATCCTAAGGGGTATGGGGTACACCCAACTTGAGCCTTCCCAGACATAGGGAATCCCTTGGAATGGGGACTCAGCCCCTGAGTTCAAGAGAAGACAGATCCCCTTTAATTGGACCCTTCCTGGCACAGTCTCCCAAACTTGAGATCCCTAGAAATACTCAGGAGGGGTCCCCTTTCAACCGCTACCTGGGACCCTCCCCAGGGCCCCTTCTGTAGCCTTTTGAAAGGTGGGGTCACCCCCTTTGATAACAGGGGAACAGCCTGACCCACTTGCCAAAGACCTTCATGTCCCTCCTCTACCCCACCCCGTTCCTGTGACCATGAGAAGGGGCGCACCGCGGCTTTTTGGGGGGGGAAGACCCAAAGAAGGGTGCTGAGCCTGATGAAGGAGCAGCCTCCTGCATTGCTCAGCGGATCATCCTGGGCAGAGGGAGGTTTCTGTGTTCAGCTCCCAGCAGGTGCAGATATGCTGGGGGGGGGGGGGGGCTGTGCTCTGGGTCTTCTGCCAAGGGGCCGACCTGGCTATGTTTGCATGGGGACCCCAGAAAGTGCCCCAGGCCCTTGGTTTCCCCTGTCCAATCTGAGGCATCCGGGAAGCCTCACCCCCTTCCCTCCTCCCTGGATTCCCAGGTCTGATTGGATCCATCCACACACCCCCATGTTTTTCACTCCCCCTTAAGCAATCTCCCTCCTCCCCTGCCCCCCTCCCCCCAAATCTATTCCAGTCTCTGGCGCTGGGCCCATTAGGGAACTCCATCCCATCCCTAATGGGCCAGCCTGGCCCTCCCCCTCCCAGCGCCCCCTCCTGGCTGGGTGAGGCCCCTTCTTGGCTGAGCTGGTGCTCTCCCCGCCCCACTGAAGGCCAATTCTCTCCTGGGGTGTCATCCCAGCGCCGCACCCCCCTCCCACTCATAACTCGCACCCGGGTCCCGGCCATGCTCTGTTCCCTCTGCACCCCTAGGATGGCACTTGGGCTGAAGGGGGCCTGGGCGATGGTGATTGGGCCCCCCATAGCCTCTCACCCCCTTCCTTTCTGCCAGCTTGGGCTTACTGCCAGCCCACCTTGGTCAGGGATGTTCTTGGGAAGTTCCTGATGGGCACACTGCCCACAAGCCCTCTCTTCTGGTATGGGCACCCCACTGGATTACCGTGTCCCTGGGAAGGAGCAAGTCGGGGAGCCGGGAGACTACTCTTGGCCCACACCCCAAATCCCTTCTCAAATCCATACCCTGACGCTGGCGTCTCAGGCCACCTCTGGGCAGTGCCTAAACCTCCCAGATCCTCTACACTTTTTTGCAAGACCCCTCAATACCCAGCTCGGTGTCAGAGGAGAGGCCCAGGAGCAGCCCTGAATAGGGGCAGGGTCTCCCCACTTTCTCTGGGCCTGTGCTCCCAGGTGGCCAGTTCTCCAGGACAGGGAAGAAGTCCGCTTCTCCCTCTCCCAGTCGGGGGAGGAGGGGCAGCGTACTGGGCTTCAGCCCCTGTTTTAGGGCCTCACCCTGGGGCCTCCAGGCCCTGGCCCCGCCCCCTGTTCTCTGCTGGAACAGAGGAAGGGTGGCAGGGTTCCAGCTGCACGTCCCAAGCTGGGCAGGGTGCCAGGGGGGCTGGAGGAGGGCTGGGCACCGGGCCAGCTGCGGAGACTGTCCAGCTGGGGAAATCCGGAGGCAGCAGGGACGGGACAGGGGGAAGGGACTGAGGCCGCTGGGCAAAGGAGGGGCGGGGCAGGGGATCCCTTGGGTGGGCACCCCTGCCAAGGCATTTAAGAGCACAGGCCCCTAAAGCCGGGGTTCAAATCCCAGTTCACCCGCTTCCTGGCTGTGTGGCTGTGTGGCTGGGGGCGATCGCTGGCTCCCTCCACACCCCCCCCGCCCCAGACAAAAAAAATGTCCTCTTGCAGTCCCCCCGGTACATATCTCCTT
>NW_005871707.1:30188-34773 GCF_000147115.1 Myotis lucifugus | reverse complement strand
CGAGCCAGCTTCAGATACCCCACCGCTAGTTGGCGCAGCGAACGTCACAGTGACGTCACACATCAGCCCAGCATCACGTGTCTCACTCGTTCACTTTGATTTGACATACGAGGAATTTGAGTTACGAGCTCCGTCACGGAACGAATTAAACTCGTAAGTCAAGGCCCCACTGTATTTGGTCTTTTCCAAGTGCTTGTGTAAAAGTCTGTAGGTAATTGTGCATACACCTCGCCTCGGAATTCACACCAAAGCTCCCAGTTCCTCCAGGGCCCAAGAGGCTCCTCAGCCTTCCATCTCTGATGTGGACAAAGGGGAGGGGGGGGTAATAAAATATATATATAACCTTTATAGAGCGCTCACCAGTTGCCAGGCCCTCTTTTAAGCCCTTGATATATATTAACTCATTTAATGTTTAAAAGAACCGTGGGAGGCCCTGGCCAATGTGGCTCAGTTGGTTGCGCATCATTCCGTGCACCAAAAGGTTGCTGGTTTGATTCCCAGTCAGGGCACATGCCTGGGTTGATCCCCAATGGGGGGCATGCAGGAGGCAGCATCCATGTCTGTCTGTCTGTCTGTCTGTCTCTCTTTCTTCCTTCCTCCCTCCCTCCCTCCCTCCCTTCCCCTCTCTCATAAGTCAATAAAAACATTTAAAAATAAATAACTAAAAGAACCCTGTGAGGTAGGTGTTGTTATTATGCTCGGGGAGGCTGTGCCATTTACCCAAAGCCACACAGCTCATTAGTAATGTTGTCAAGGCTGGAACCCTGAGCCAGAGGCACTAGCCCCCACTCTGCAGTGGGAAAGGCGGGGGACCCAGGCGTTTGTGAAGCCGCCAAGAGGCCCACACTTCCTGTCAGAGCACAAGTTGGGAGCTGGAAGGAGGCTCTGCGGCAGCACCAGCTGGTTCCCTCTGTGGAGGGAGAAGTCAGCCATAGAGAAGATTACAGAGCCCAGCTGCCTGGGCGGTGGGGGCCGGCCTCACCCCCGTTCCCACTCCCTGTTCCCTCCGCCCAGGCCTCCAGCTCTGTGAGGCCCGCCCACCCCTACCCTCAGGGCAGGATGACAAACAGGGCTGGAACAGAACCAGCGCGGGACAGGACGGAATGTCCTCTGGGCAGAGCAGGGCTGGAGGCCCCTGCTCCCCCCACCAGCTGGGAGGGAAGGAATGGGGGCGATCGCTGGCTCCCTCCACACCCCGCCCGGCCAGAGAAGTCTTTGCCCTCTGCAGTCCCACCGGACAGTCTCCTCCCCGCTCGCTGGGTGTCTGTGGGTGGGGCTGCAGGTCTCCTGCTGGGGAGTGAGGTTGATGCCACCCCCAGAAGTGGCCTCTGGTCTCTAGGAAGGGACAGCCTCCCCTCTTAGAGGCCCGCTTCCCTGGGGTGGGTCACACGGCAGGAATTAGAAGCATGAAGGCTTTGGAACCTCCCTGCCCGAGTTCGAATCCCAGCTCTGCCAGTTTCTGGCTTTGTGACTTCTGGAGCAAAGGAGTTCACCTTTCAGAGCCTCCGTTTCCCCATTGTGAAGTGGAGGCTTAAGCTGCCTCCTGCCTAGAGCTCTCCTAGGATGGAATATGTACAGACAGGCAAAGTACTTAGTGCGGTGCCAGACACAGAAACGCTTAGCAAGTTATAGCTGCTTATTATTAATGGTTTTATCGCTATTATAAATACAGATACGATTATAGATGCTATATGTAATGTACTCTACAACCTAAAAAAAAAATAACAACTACGGTATAGAGTTTGGCCTGGCCGGTGTGGCTCAGTGGTTGAGCATCGACCTATAAACCAGGAGGTCGTGATTCAATTCCCAAGGCACATGCCCAGGTTGCAGGTTCGATCCCCACTAGGAGGCGTGCCGGAGGCCGCTGATCAATGATTATCTCTCATCATTGATGTTTCTATCTCTCTTCCCCTTCCTTCCTCTCTGAAATCAATAAAAATATATATTTTAAAACTATAGAGTTTGGACTCAGATAGACCTGGAGTTTGACTTTTAAGAGAGAAGCACTGAAACCTGGAGATAAACCCAGAGCCAGAGAGACAGAGAAAATAGAAGTGTTAATACCCTGGCTTCACTCCTTGTGGGCAAATGCGGCACCGCTCTGTGCCTCAGTTTCCCCATCTGTTGGATGGGCATGTGACTTTCCTTCTAGGGTGGTCTGAGCTCTAGATGGGTGAATATAAGTAACACACGTGGCATGTGGACTGACATAATAGAAGCGGAATAAGTGACATATTTCTGACAGAAACATACTGATCCTTCTACCCCCCACTCGACTCGAGGAATTCAGGCATTTGAGCCGATGCAAGGGCAGGGGTGAGCGTTTAGCTGTCGCTACACGGAGGTTGGTCTGCTGCCTCGCGTCGCCCGCCCTGCGGGGCCCCTGCTGGTGGGTCCTTGGACTTTGAGATCTGAGCTCCACGATTCTGAGGACTCAGCTCGGCTGAGGAGGGAGAAGGTCCGGAGAGACGATCCTGGGAGGCCGGAGGGCAGGGGGTCTGGTAGCTGCAGGCAGCTTCTCCCTGCGCCTTCCCTTCCCTGGCTCCGGGCCAGCTCGGCCACCCCCTCCCAGCGGGAGGCCTCCCTGTCCCCCACGCGTCCCAAGCCAGGGAATAAACAGCAGATAAGTCAGGGAGGGGACCAAACGGGCACAGGAGGGCAGATAAAACCCGAGGTTAGCAGCGGCCCCTAAGCATAGCCCTTCCAGCCCCCGGGTGCTTCGGGAGCTGGTACAGCGAGCCCGCGCCCCATGTGGCAGCGCCCCACGTGCTGGCCCCGTCCCCCTCTCTCCCTTCCCGAGGGGCCGCCCGTGATCGCTGCCCGCGCCCGCAGGTCGAGCACGGAGCTGCGCAAGGAGAAGTCGCGGGATGCGGCTCGCAGCCGGCGCAGCCAGGAGACCGAGGTGCTGTACCAGCTGGCGCACACGCTGCCCTTCGCGCGCGGGGTCAGCGCCCACCTGGACAAGGCCTCCATCATGCGCCTCACCATCAGCTACCTGCGCATGCACCGCCTCTGCGCCGCAGGTGAGCCCCGCCCCTGGGAATGCCCACCTCCCGGAGGCCCCGCCCCCTGAGGTCTTCCCTGCGGACCTCCAGCCATCCCCCCACCCCCCACCCCTCCATTCACTTCCCCGGTGAGGCCCCGCGGGCCCTGGCGCTCGCTCCCTGAGATGTCAATGACCCGTGAGGCCCCGCCCCTTGGAACGCACCCTTGGGACGCTTTGCCTCCTTGGAAATCTGCGGAATAGGAGGCGGGCTAATTCCCTAAGCTCCTCAGCCCCTAGGATTTGATCCTCTGGGGGACCTTCTCCGCTAGGCCTCGGCCCCTTATGATAAATATCCCGGGAGCCTTCTTGCCCAGTTTTTAATTATTTGAGAAAGTCCCCCTCCTCCCAGCTCCCTAGCTCTAGTTCTTGTCCCATTAGAATTGCACTCTGCAGGGGGCTCACACACACACACACCCTGGAATCCCAGGGCCCTTGACAAGATTGTGTTATGTGGAAAGCGGAGTCATCCCCCCAGGCTCCGCCCATCACATTTCTGTGCCCAGAAGAACTTTGCTTCTCTGGGAGGCTCTGCCCGCTTAGAATGCTGTTGCCTGGGCCTCTCTGCTCCTTTCGAATTCTGCCCATCGGGAAGGCCCTGCCCCAAGAATCCGGGCCCCCTTAAAATTCTGACTCCCCCTAAGCCCTGGCCCCTTAGCGTTTTGACCCCTTGAATATCATCCCCTTAGAATTCTGTCCCCCCCAAGAGTTCCAGTCCCTGGGGAGACCCCACCGCCTTAGAATCTGTCCCCCTGAGAGGCCCTGCTCCCTGAGAATTCTGATCCTTGGTGGCCCTGTCTTCTTCCTTGGGATTCCAAGCCACTGGGGTGTGTCCCCCTCGCCTGGGGGGGGGGCTATAATTTTCCCTGAGTGAGGGAAGGCAGCGGGGAGCTGGCCAGGGGGGCCCATGGCTGACTGGAGTTGCCCCACCCACGCCGGCCTGGACGCCAGGGGAGTGGAGCCAGGTGGGAACAGGGTTGGAGCCACTGGATGCCTGTTACCTGAAGGCCCTGGAGGGCTTCGTCATGGTGCTCACGGCCGAGGGAGACATGGCTTACCTGTCGGAGAACGTCAGCAAATACCTGGGCCTCAGTCAGGTGAGAAGAGCTGCCTGCCTTGTGCCCGGTCCGTGCAGGTGATGCTGGGATACAGAGGTGACCAGGACCGCCTTAGGCCTGACTTTGTGGGGTTCACAGTACAGACGGAGACTCAGAACGCTCAGGGCTGGGATGGGACGGCCGAGGGGTCTGTGCAGGCCCGGGGAGGGTGCGGACCTGACCCGACCTGGGGGGAAGCTAGGGTTTCCAGGAGAAAACATCTGAGCTGAAACCTGAAGGACTTAAGCCAGTCAAAAGGTCTGGAGAATGGATGGGGCCAGCAAAGACTAGAAATATACTAGTAGATAACTGAGGGAACAGAGTATCCAATGACTTAGAGGTGAGGTAAAACAGAGCATTTTGGCCCTGGCCGGTGTGGCTCAGTGGGTAGAGTGTCGGCCTGCAGACTGAAGGGTCCCGGGTTCGATTCCGGTCAGGGCAC
>NW_005871707.1:26267-29583 GCF_000147115.1 Myotis lucifugus | reverse complement strand
GGCCTGAGGATGGGGAGACAGACAAGAGACACTTAGGGGAGTACAAGGAATTTCAGCGAATCGCTAGAGCCGGCCGCATGAGAGCGTTACCATTATTTCTCCTAGTTCACAGGAGAGGGCTCCACGCTGGCATGCTGGCATCTGCTCCTTGTCACTGCCTCGTTACCCCACTCTGGGTACCAATTTGTCCTTCAGCTTGCCCTCTTGGGCTCAGAGAGATGAAAGTCCCAAGGTCCCAAAGCTAGAAAGTGGCAGAGTCAGGATTCAAACCCAGCAACAAGAGGTGCTGTCAGCCCTAACCGGTTTGGCTCCGTGGATAGAGCATCAGCCTGTGGACTGAAGGGTCCCTGGTTCGATTCTGGTCAAGGGCATATACGTTGGCTGCAGTCTCAATCCCCAGCAGGGGGCGTGCAAGAGGCAGCTGATCCATGTTTCTAACTATCCCTCTCCCTCTCTGCAAAATCAATAAAATATATTAAATAAATAAATAAAACTAAGTGATTAAAAAAAAAAAAGAGGTGCTGTCAGAGGAGGGAGGTCTCACCCACCCCTGTTCACCATCACCGCTGGGCGGTGAGCGATGTGGTTCCCTTTTCATCTGTGCCCCCCCCCCCTCCCCCACACCAGCACCAGGCTCATTGCCTGAACTGGGAAAAGGAGTTGGGTCCTTGGCCTGCCAAACAGGTGGGATTTGAATGGGGCCTCACCTCAGGGCCTTTGCACTTGCTGTTCTGCTTCCCAGAAAACTCTGCTCTGGGAGCCGCAAGACCACCTCGCTGGCTTTGTTCAAAGAAACTGTCCCTGACTTACTGTCTCTAAATAGCCTCCCTGCATTTCCTCACCTTACCCTGCTTTAGTTTTCTTCATATTTCTTATTATATTATTTTATCAATATGTGTTTTGTTTTGTCTACTGGGCCATCTTCCCTCAGTAGCCAGTGAGCTCTGAGAGCCAGGGACTTTGTCTTTGTGGTCACTGTTGTGCCCATACCATCTAGACGAGGGCCTGGAAACAGTGTGCTGGAGGAGGAAGGAAGGGAGGGAGGGAAGGAAGAAATAGGGAGACTGATGACATAACCCAGGCTCCTGATTCAGGCTGGGTGATGAGCTGGGAAGGAGATGGGCCAGAGGCCTTGGTGAAATGTTTCCCCCAAGATGCCCCTGCTTCCCGCCCTCACAGCTTGAGCTCATGGGACACAGTATCTTTGACTTCATCCATCCCTGTGACCAAGAGGAGCTTCAGGATGCCCTGACCCCCCGGCACAGTGAGTTCCCTGGAGGCCTCTGTCCCCAAACTTCAGAGACTGAGGCTCTGCCTGCCCTCAGCATAGCCCCTCCTCCTCTGGAATATCGGATTGAAAAAAGTGGGAAGAGGCTATGGCCCTGCCCGGGGATCTACAGGAACAGACAGACCCCACCTCGCTGGGTCCAGGTCTGAGTGCGGGGATGAGGCTGGGAGACTAGCACCCAGGATGCTGGAGGGAGCTGGGCCCTGTCCAGAGCTGCCCCGTGACCCGCTTCTCCCCTGCCCCCCACGGCCCTCCCCAGGCCTGTCCAAACGGAAGCCGGAGGCCCCCACGGAGCGGTGCTTCTCCTTGCGCATGAAGAGCACCCTCACCAGCCGCGGGCGCACCCTCAACCTCAAGGCGGCCACCTGGAAGGTGGGCAGGGCCCGGCTGGAGGAGGGCCTGCTGGGGCGAGGCTGGGCCCGGAAGTCTTGCCGGGGGCTGGAGTCCAGGGGTGTCCTAGGCCGAGGATGCTGTGGGCTCTCTCAGAATGGGGCTGCTGGGTCTCTTGGGTATCTAGGAGGTTGGGTGTCTGAGGAGTTGGGGTGCTGGGGGTCTCTGTATCCCTTCTTAGCCCAAATCTCTGTGGGCCTGGGGTGTCCCCGACTGATGGGCCTAGAGCAGTTGTTCCCAACCTTTTCTTGGCCATGCCCCACCTAAGCGTCTCTAAAATCCTGATGCCCCCCTGTGACATATAATTCTTATTATTATAAAAGTGAGCTCCTATTCACGTGGAGGAAGCCTAAAAGGCCATTAATTTGGTCTAAACAAGCTTCCAAAGAACATGGCATCCATGAAAGAGAAAAATAAAAGAACGAAAGGACAGTTGAAGGACTGAGGAAGAAATCACTAAGAACTTGTGGCTTTTTTGTTTCTTGTTTTTATTAATTTCAGAGAGGAAGGGAGAGGGAGAGATAGAAACATCAATGATGAGAGGGAATCATTGATTGGCTGCCTTCTGCACATCCCTTACTGGGACTCAAGCCAGCAACCCAGGCATGTGCCCTGGACTGGAATCGAACCCGGGACCCTTCAGTCCGCAGGCTGACACTCTATCCACTGAGCCAAACCGGCTAGGGCAAGAAATTGTTTAAAAAAATAATAATATTGTGAAGTGATGTGAAAAAATAGCAAATAAAGTTTCAAAACTTATAATAGAGAACTGAAATGCATAAATATGTCACAATAATATTTATATACTGTACATGAGGCCCCTAGAACCATAAGAAATGCAAAAAATTCACTGTTAATAACTCATTCTCAAATTGCCCCCCTAAAAATCAAATTGCCCCCCTGTGGGGCGTGTGCCCCACGTGGGGAACCACTGGCCTAGAATCTCCCTGGGGTTGATATCTGGGCCCTCAGACCTCCCTGGGTCCTAAAATCTGGAGCTCCTCAGAACCCCCTGAGGTGGGGTCCCTGTGGGGTTGGGGCTGGGGTCCCCAGAGCTCTCTGGGCTGGGCCTCCGCAGTCCTCGGGGATTTCTTCTCTGCTCCCCATGGGCCCCGCAGAGACCTGCCTCCCAGCCCCACGGCTTCCCCAGGCCCCTGCCCATCACACCTCCCCCCTCCGCCTGCAGGTGCTACACTGCTCTGGACACCTGAGGGTCTACAAGCCCCCCGCACAGACTTCCTCAGCCGGGACCCCCAACCTCGAGCCCCCCCTGCAATGCCTGGTGCTCATCTGTGAAGCCATCCCCCACCCGGACAGCCTGGAGCCCCCGCTGGCCCGGGGAGCCTTCCTCAGCCGCCACAGCCTGGACATGAAGTTCACCTACTGCGATGAGAGGTGGGCAGGAGCCCGCCCCCCACCCCCCTCCCTGCCGCCCAGCTCCCTCCCTTTCCTGTCTGCCCAAGTCACTGAGTTTTTCTGTGGGTCTTTTTATCTTTGAATCTCTCTCTCTCTCTCTCTCTCTCTCTCTCTCTCTCTCTCTCTCTCTGGGTTTCTTCCCTCCCTGTCCGTCACTCTCCTAAAAGGGGTGTATTCTGGGGAGAAGGTAGTAATCATGCCCCATGGGAGTAGGGAATCATA
>NW_005871707.1:0-25974 GCF_000147115.1 Myotis lucifugus | reverse complement strand
GCTGTTCTGAGCACTCAGCCAGTTGCCTGGTACAAAGCACTATAGGAGTGTCTATGTTTTTAAAGTCATGAACATCCTTATTACTTTTTATTTCTATTCATTCTTTTTTTAAAAAATATATATATTTTATTGATTTTTTATGGAGAGGAAGGGAGAGGGAGAGAGAGTTAGAAACATCGATGAGAGAGAAACATCCATCAGCTGCCTCCTGCACACTCCTCACTGGAGATGTACCCGCAACCAAGGTACATGCCCTTGACCGGAATCGAACCCGGGACCCTTGAGACCGCAGGCCGATGCTCTATCCACTGACTAAACCGGTTAGGGCTTTCTATTCATTCTTTCTCATCTTTCTTTTTGTGACTTTCTTCCTTCCTATTTCCTTCACATTTTTTTTCCCTTTTCTTTGCTCTGCTTGTTCCATTTCCACCCTTCCTCCCCCGCCTCCCGCCCCCATACTCATTTCCTGTGGCTGCTGTATCCTGTGGCTGCTGTAACATTACCACAAATGCCGTGTCTCCAAACAACACAAATGGAGGCGAGAAGTCTCACATGAGCCTCTTGGGGCTAAAGTCAAGGGCCGTGTTCCTACTGGAGCTCCAGGGAGGAGTCTGCCTGCTCACTTTTTCCCGCTTCTGAGGACGCCCTGCATTCCATCCTCAAAGCACATCACGCCAACCTCTTCCTCCACCATCCCGTCTACGCTCACTCTGATCGCCTGCAGAGCCCCAGTGACTACATCGGGTCCACCCAGATCATCCCTGGTAACCCCTGCATCTCAAGACCCTTACCTGCACCGTACCTGCCGTGTGAGCTCACACATTCCCAGGTTCAGGAATGAGGATGGGCAGCCTGCCACACTCCTCTTTCTCTATTCCTTCCTCTCTCCCTTTCTCTGCGTGACAAGCCTGACTCTGTTTGTCTTGCTGGCTTGGTCCCTGGGTCCCCTGCCCCTTCCCTCAGCCGGTTGAACTGACCAGGCTGCACTGTCCCCGCCCCAGGATTGCTGACGTCGCTGGCTACAGCCCCGATGACCTGATTGGCTGTTCTGCTTACGAGTACATCCACGCGCTGGACTCTGATGCCGTCGGCCAGAGCATCCACACCTGTATGTGTTCGGGTTCTGTTTCCCTGGGCCCGAGCCTGCCAATACCAGCTAGCTCCCCACTCCCCAAGGAACCCGGTCCTCCCTGGCTCCTCATACCGAACCCCCTGCCCCCAGAGCCTTCTCTCCCCAGTTGCCCGTGCTGTGGCCCTGAGTCCTCCCGTCCCCCTCCCCAGTGCTGAGCAAGGGACAGGCAGTAACCGGGCGGTATCGCTTCCTGGCACGGAGTGGTGGCTACCTGTGGACCCAGACCCAGGCCACAGTGGTGTCAGGGGGCCGGGGCCCCCAGTCTGAGAGTATCGTCTGCGTCCACTTCCTGATCAGGTGAGTGCACCTGGGTCTGGTCTGTGTGTGTGTGAACAGGTGTGTGTGTGTGTGTGTGTGTGTGTGTGAACAGGTGTATGTGTTTGTGTGCTCACGTGCATGTGTGCATGCACAAGTGTGGCTGTATTGTGTCCACATGTGAGAGTATACACACATACATGTATATGGAACATGTGTGACTGAACACACACAGGGGTCTGGGTGCATATGAATGTAATAAGCACACATGCCATTCTTTTAAATTAAAAGGACTCTATTCAAGTCTAAATAAGAAATCTAGTAGATTCATGGGGACTTGTTTTGCTTTTTTAAAAAATTGAGGTGTCTTTTACATTTAGAACACTCGTTCTTTGGGGTATGTGGGTCTACGAGTTTTGACAAATGCATGGAATTGTGTAACCATTACCACAGTCATCGCCCCAAAAAATTCTCTCACAGTGAACCCCACCCCACCCCTAATCCCTGGCAACCACTGATCTGTTCTCTGACCCTAGAATTTTGCCTTTCTCAGAATGTCACGTACATGGAATTCTACAATATGTAATCTTTTCAGTCTAATCATTGACGAGAGGGAAACATCTTTGACTTAGCATAATGTATTTTTTTTAATATATATTTTATTGATTTTTTACAGAGAGGAAGGGAGAGGGACAGAGAGCTAGAAACATCCATGAGAGAGAAACATCGATCAGCTGCCTCCTGCACACCCCCCACTGGGAATGTGCCCGCAACCAAAGCACATGCCCTTGACCGGGACCGAACCTGGGACCCTTCAGTCCACAGGCCGACGCTCTAGCCACTGAGCCAAACTGGTCAGGGCAATGTATTTTTAAAATATATTTTTATTGATTTCAGAGAGGAAGGGGGAGGGAGAACGAGAGAGAAACGTCATCAGTCGCCTGCCTCCTGCATGCCCCCGGTGGGGATCGAGCCTGAAACCTGGGCATGTGCCCTGACCAGAACTGCAAATCAAACTGTGACCTCCTGGTTCATAGGCCGATGCTCAACCACTGAGCCGCACCCACCAGGCAGCATAATGCATTTAAGATTTATGTGGTGGTGTATATTAGTTCCTTTTTAATGCTGACTAGTCAGCTGTGGTTTGAACCTGAATGGACCCCAGTCTGTTTATCCATTCACCAGTCGGAGGATACTTGGGCTGTTTCCTATTTTGGGTGACTATGAAAAAAGCTACTGTAAACATTCTCACACAGGACTCTGTGAAACCATATGTTTTCAGTTCCCTTCGGTAAACACCTACGAGTGGAATGAATGGGTCATGTGGTCAGTGTATATTTAACTTTGTAAGAAACCACCCGACTGTTTTTCCAAATCGGCTTACCATTTTGCATCCATCCCATCAGCAGTGTAGAAGGGTTCCAGTTGTATCCTCGACAGCATTTTGTATTGGCTCTTTTTGTCTTGTTTGGTTTAATTAATTTTCTTTTAAAATATGAAAATATGTTTTTATTGATTTGAGAGAAAGAGGAAGGGGGAGGGAGAGAGAAACATCGATTGGTTGCCTCCCATATGCACCCCGACCAGGGACCGAACCTGAAACCTGAGCATATGCCCTGACTGGGAATCGAACTGGCAAACTTTTAGTGCACAGGACAATGCTCCATCAACTGAGCCACCCTGGTCAGAGCTTGTTTGGTTTTAATTTTAGCCATTCTAATGGAAGTGTAATAGTAAACCTTACCCCTCCCCCATTGTGCATCTTAGAAGTTTTCTACCATAACAACATGGTAATGAAGACAGCACATCCTATATAATAAAAGCCTAATATGCAAATTGTCCCCTCAACTGGGAGTTCAACCAGGGGACAAAGCCGGCCAGCCAACTGCCCATGGCCCCTCCCTCCTCCCTCCAGCCAGCCCCACCCTGGCCTGCGGCAGCAGGCAGCCAGGGGAAGGGAGGCCCCAGCTGGCAACTGGCAGCTGCTACAGACCCTACCCGTGCACGAATTTTGTGCACTGGGCCTCTAGTTAATCACATAAGACAAAAACAATGACAGCTTTTCTTTTCTTTTGTAAATATATTTTATTGATTTCAGAGAGGAGGGGAGAGGGGGAGAGAGATAGAAACATCAATGATGAGAGAGGATCATTGATCAGCTGCCTCCTGCATGTCCCACACTGGGGATTGAGCCTGCAACCCTGAGGCATGTGCCCTCCTGGTTCATATGTCAAAACTCAGCCACTGAGCCACTCCAGCCGGGTGAGAATGACAGTTTTTCTTTGATGATAACCTTCTGGGACATGGCACCAATTTCTGAAGTCTTAGGAATTTTCCCAGGTCTTTTTTTTTTTAATATGTATTTTTATTGGTTTCAGAGCAGAAGGGAGAGGGAGAGAGTGATAGAAACATCAATGATGAGAGTGAATCATTGATCGGCTGCCTCCTACAGGTCCCCTACTGGGGATAGAGCCTGCAACCGGGGCAAGTGCCCTTGACCAGAATCGAATCCGGGACCCTTCAGTCCATAGTCTGATGCTGTATCCACTGAGCGAAACCAGCCAGGGCTTTCCCAGGTCTTTTTTTAAATTTTTTTTTGTATTTTATTAATTTTTTACAGAGAGGAAGGGAGAAGGATAGAGAGTTAGAAACATCGATGAGAGAGAAACATCGATTCAGCTGCCTCCTGCACACTCCCTACTGGGGATGTGCCCGCAACCAAGGTACATGCCCTTGACCAGAATCGAACCCCGGACCCTTCAGTCCGCAGGCCAACGCTCTATCCGCTGGCCCAAACCGGTCAGGGCTCCCAGGTCTTTTTGATCAAGGAGAGATTCTATTCGAAAATAGAAGTTGGTAACAGGAGTATTCGTACATGTCTTTATATTGCACACAAAAGCAAACTGATCATCTTTTAAGTGTTCTCGATTCAACACCTTTTCAAATCAGAATCTTTGAATAATTTACAGACATTGAAAGAGAAGGGACCTGCCCCCATCTCTCCTGGAAACTCCTTTTATCCATTACGAAGATTTGCCTTTTTATGGCCGGGCCCTGGGCTTTCCATTTTTTGCACTCTAAGCAAAGAGCAGGCCTGGAGATTTCAGTTTTACTGGCAGAAAATGGGTGAGGAATGAGAGGAGTTTACGTAGTAACAGTGAATTAAGGAGCATGTGGTATTCATCGCCCTTAGTGCTGTGTACCTATTGTATAGTGCGCGACGGTGTGGTTGTTGTTGCTTATACTTTGTAAAGTCTACTTCCTTCCCCTTGTACATATATTAACTCATTTCAGCCTCTTAGCAACCAGGGGAGAAGGTACCATTATTATTCCGTCTTTATAGAGGCGGAAACAGAGGCCCAGAGAGGTTCAGCCACATGCTCAAGGTCACACAGCTCCTAAGTGGCAGAGCTGGGATTTGAACCCACGCCATCCTGGCTGCAGAGCCCTTGCTCTTCACTACTAAGCAGGACAGATTGTCTAGGACAGTGACGGCGAACCTTTTGAGCTCGGCGTGTCAGCATTTTGAAAAACCCTAACTTAACTCTGGTGCCGTGTCACATATAGAAATTTTTTGATATTTGCAACCATCGTAAAACGAAGATGTATATTTTTGATATTTATTTTATCTATTTAAATGCCATTTAACAAAGAAAAATCAACCCAAAAAATGAGTGTCATAGGTTCGCCATCACTGGTCTAGGAAATGTTTGTGGAACAAATGAACGCGTCTGGAACAAATGAACGCGTCAACCCCATGTGTCAGCCTGAGTGTATGGAACACGTGCACGTATCTGTATATCCATGGGCGTATATGGGTGTTGTTGGTGGTGCCTGTGTGCACCGAGTGTGTGCATGTGTACTGTGTATGCTTGTGCTTTTCAAAGGGGAAGGGTGGCTTTGGTGCAGCCTAAACGGGGATGTTCCCAGCCCAGAAGGGGTTTGGTAAGGGTGGGAAAGGATCATAGCTTCTCTAAGAGCTGGCAGGACGGCGTCATGCAAATGAGATGCAAATGAGGGCCTGGCCCTCCACCACAGACCATTTCTCCAGAAGCCAGTTTGCTCAGGAACATTTGGATGGTCTCTACAGCTAGAGACTGCGGGGAGGGGAGGCGCGGGGGACGTAAGAAGGATGTATTTATAAAGCCATTCCCTGGAACGTCTATGAATAGAATCTTCATAACTAAAATCTTATTCGTTAAAATGGATCCCTATCAATTCTTCTTATTTGGTAACATAGGAATGTTAAATATATATTCTTCCTGAATTCCTTTTAATGAATGTTTATGAATACATATCTATAAAGAGGGTATTTCATTTTTATACCTTTTCCTTTCCCCGCCCCTGCCCCTCAGTTCCCCACCCGCCTCGGCCTCCTCTCTCTACCCAAGCTGTACTAAATGCCAACTCTTTTTTCTGTCTTTCCTTCCACAGAGGGAGCTGGGGAAGACACACTCAACACTCTTGTAAATGCTATTATAATAAAAAGCATTCGCGACCAATCAAATCCTTAGATCCAGAAACAAGTCCATGTGGCCAATTATTTCCTGCACGATGCCCTCCTGCCCCCGGTGGGATTGCCCCCTAAGACAGGACACCATCCGAGGGGGCTGCCTGGGCCGGGCCGAGGACCCTCCCTGATTCCCCCTCCCCTTTCTGCCCTGTACCCAGCCGGGTGGAAGAGACCGGAGTGGTGCTGTCCCTGGAGCAAACGGAGCGACGTTCTCGCAGACCCATGCAGCGGGCCACCCCCTCTCAGAAGGACACCCCCAACCCTCGGGCCAGCCTTGGTATGGGGCGGGGCTGGGGCTGGGAGGGGTTGTGTCCCCGGGATGCTTAGAAAGCCCAAGCACCTTAACAGGGTTCACCCCCTGTGGCCTGCCTCCTGCCTCCTTCCTTTCCTTACCTTAAGACAGTGGTTCTCAACCTTCTGGCCCTCATGTTGTGACCCAACCATAAAATTATTTTCGTTGCTACTTCATAACTGTAATGTTGCTACTGTTGTTGTTTTTTTAAATATATTTTATTGATTTTTTACAGAGAGGAAGGGAGAGGGATAGAGAGTTAGAAACATCAGTGAGAGAGAAACATTGATCAGCTGCCTCCTGCACACTCCCCACTGGGGATGTGCCCGCAACCAAGGTACATGCCCTTGACAGGAATCGAACCCAGGACCCTTGAGTCTGCAGGCCGAAGCTCTATCCACTGAGCCAAACCGGTTAGGGCTGTTGCTACTGTTATGAATCACCACGTAAATATCTGATATGCAGGATGGTCTTAGGCGACCCCTGTGAAAGGGTCGTTCGACCGCCAAAGGGGTCAAGACCACAGGTTGAGAACCGCTGCCTTAAGACCACACCAGCTCCTGCGGTGCTCTCGGACCAACCGCGCCAGCCCCTTTCATGCCTCAGGGCCTTTGCACATGCCATTTCCTCTGCCCAGAAAGCTCTCCTCTCTCCTGTCCTCTCTCTTTTCCCGTGGCCCTGGGATGATGGCTTCAGTCTTGTGCTCTCTGCTCTGGAACCTGCCGTGGCTCCCCATTGCGCCCACCCTTCACTTCCCGCCTCCCACTTCACTGCTCTTTGGCTTCCCATCATCGTGACCCTCCCAAATCTGGTTCCTTTCTACCTCTCCCTTCTCCCCGGCCCATGCCCCCCCAGCCTGGGATGAGCTGCCCTCTCTGTTTATTCTTCAAGGCCTCACCTGCTCCAAGCTGTTGCTGGCAGTCCATGCGCCTGGGTGTGGTGTGGGGTCGACAGTCTCCTTTCCTTTTCTGGCTCAGAACTGGCTCGGGCGGTGTCTTGACCTGCAGTGACTTTAAAACCTCTTTGAGGGCCTTGGGCCAGTCTTCCCTCCAATGCCAAGTGGCCGAATGCTGCTCGGTGCTGTTGGAAAATTGGGTCCAGCCATGTCAATTTTAAATATTCGAGTATTTCCCCACCACTGGGCAATTGCTATTCTCTCGGGCCTCCTGTGTGCCCGCCCCACCCCCCACCCCATGTTGCCCCGTGACCAAAGGGAAGGCACCTGGCCCAGCAAGGGTTCCCCAGGGCCCAGCTCCCCAGCGCTGTGAACGGTGTCCACCCTGATTGGTGGTTGAAGATGTCAGCTATGCTCCCTGGGGTTGGCGGGGAGGACTCCGCCCCTCAGCCCTGGGTACCATCCTGTGTCCTCCCCATCTCCATGTGCCCTGCAGACGTCTCTGGCCCCCGGATCCTGGCCTTCCTACACCCCCCTGCCCTGAGCGAGGCCACCCTGGCCGCTGACCCCCGCCGCTTCTGTAGCCCTGATCTCCGTCGCCTCCTGGCACCTATCCTAGATGGGACTTCGGTAGCTGCCACCCCCAGCGCACCCCCAGCCACACGGCGCCCCCCGAGCCCCCTTCCGGTAAGCAGTCCCTACCACTGGAGCCCTGAGGATCCGGGCTGCTTTGTTCTTTGACTTGAACCTTGCTGGGCCTCAGTTTCTCCATCTGTGTAGTGGGAAGGTTGGGATGACATGGGTCCCGGGGCTTCCTTAAGACCTAGATTCCAGGTTGTTCAACTGTGATCTGGACCAAAACCTGGGGTGTGTTGGGATTGGCCTGGGTGGCCCCCTCCTGGCTTGTGACAAAGCACCAGGCTCTCTGAACTCTGACTTCAAGGACTCAAGAACGTCTAATGTCTTAAATTACACGACTCTGCATTCAAACCCTGAATCTGCCACTTACCAGCTGTGCTACCCCGGACAAGCGGGGCCTGTTTCTTCACCTGTAAAGTTTGGATAATGGCAAATAGCCACCTCATTGGTTATTGTGAGGGTTCACGGGAAGACCTTAGTAGGAACCTGACGCCTAGTAGGTGCTCAATAGACCATAGCGGTTGCTGTTTTTACATAAGAGTCCAGACAGTCTGACCTTTGACTCAGGGGTCCGTATTGACTTTCCTCATCCCGACCCTATTCCCCCAAATATCTCCTCTCCACCACAAAACTAGGTTGTGACCTTTGACCTTACTGTTCGCCCTTGGGATAGCAGTACCTCTGCATGGTTTCCCCCCCACCCCCCACCCCAAGACCTTTAACCCCAGAGGAACTGCCTGTTTGGCCTCGGGCTCTGGTCTTTCAAACCTTTGATGTTTTTCCTGTTGACCTGTTCCCAACACTCTTTGAACACCCAGGTTCAGACCTCATTTGCATTTGCTATTTGACCCTCTTGGGGTCCAGCTGTTTGAGATTTGACCCTCCCTTCTACTCCTGAGCTCAAATGTCTAGACCAGCGGTTCTCAACCTGTGGGCCGCGACCCCTTTGGCGGTCGAACGACCCTTTCACAGGGGTCGCCTAAGACCATCCTGCATATCAGATATTTACATGACGATTCATAACAGTAGCAACATGACACTTATGAAGTAGCAACGGAAATAATTTTATGGTTGGGTCACAACATGAGGAACTGTATTTAAAGGGCCAGAAGGTTGAGAACCACTGCTCTAGACTGTCTCACTGTTGACACCGCCCAGGCTCAAGGGATGTCTCTACTCTGTCTCCTCACAGGCTGATCTCCCAGATGAGCCACCTGTGGACATGGAGAATGCACACAAAGCCTTGGCCTCTGGGAGAGACCTTGAGGCAGTGGAGACAGATCTAGCCATAGCTCAGGTAAGGGCAGGCGTGGGGGCCGACATATCTGGGCTTCAAAGAAAGGTAGTGGGATGGTTGAAGGGATGAGTGGGTGGATAGATGGACAGACCATTGTATTCATTAGGTGGATGGTGGTGGATAGATGGATGGGTGATGTTTAGACAGATGTTTGGATAAAACCATGGTCGGCAAACCGAGGCTGGCGAGCCACATGCGGCTCTTTGGCCCCTTCAGTGTGGCTCTTCCACAAAATACCACGTGTGGGCACGCACATACAGTGCGATTGAAACTTCGTGGCCCATGAGCAGAAGTCAGTATTTTGTGAAAGAGCCGGTATTTTGTGGAAGAGCCACACTGAAGGGGCCAAAGAGCCGCATGTGGCTCGCGAGCCGCGGTTTGCCGACCACTGGGAAAGACCTTTGGTTCATTGGATGGATGATGGGTGGAGAATGTTTGAATTATTGAGTGGACAGATCAATGATAGTGGCATGATGTATTAATTATCTATTTCTATATAACAATTACCCCAAAACTCAGCGCCTTAAAACAACTCACATGTATGATGTCACACAGTTTCTGAGAATCAGGAATCTGGGAGCTGCTTAGCTGGGTGGTTTTTGCTCAGAGTATCTCATGAGGCTGAAGTCAAGCTCTCAGTCAAGGCTGCAGTCACCTGGGGCTATAGAGGATCCACTTCCAAACTCATGCACATGGTTGATGGCAGGACTCAGTCCCTCACTAGCTCTGGCTGGAGGCTTCATTCCTGACCTGTGGGCCTCTCCATAGGCTGCCTTTGTGTCCTCACACCACAGCAGCTGGATTTCCCCACGGCAGATAATCCAAGACAGGGTGAGCCCAAGACAGAAGATGCTGTCTTTTATAACTTAATCTTAGAAGCGACAAAACAACATTTTTCTGTAATGTAGACCAACCCTAGTACAATGTGAAAGGCAACCACATTCAAGGGTGAAAACCAAAATACGAGGATCATCGGGGCTCCATTACAAAGTCACTTCCCATCACAGCATCCGCTTCAATTCCAGAATGTCCTCGCTTAAGTCAGGTCTGGTTGCAGGGAAGCTCCTATCTCAGTCTGTTGGCCTGTGAGCTGAAGAGACAAGTTATCTGCCACCCACATACCCAACATACAGCTGTGGGGGAGGCATGGAATAACTGCTCTATGCACTCCCATTCAAACACACAGGTGCCACTGGTCCACAGCAGTTTTGAAATACAGTTAGGCAAATATCGACAGTTCCTTGATCAGACCTCATTCCTACTACTTGCCAGTTTTTCTTCGTGGTGGTTGGCCCGGCCTTCTGGGCTTGGGGCTCCTCACTGTCGTCATCCTTCCTTTTTCATAAAATGCAACATGTGCTGCAGCTGAGCGGTTTTCATACCTGGCTTCCTGCTGAGGGAACTTTGGTGGTCCAAAGGTCTCTTTTCATTTTGTTCCACTTCTGTCCCTTTCAGTCCAAACTGGCCATGTTTCTACCCATATAATTCTCTTAAACATTTGTCATGGGTCTTATGTGAATTTCTTTGGGAGTTCACACCATTAAAGTCACACCTACAAATTTCATTGAGATAGAATCTTGTCTACCTTGCACTGCTGCTGAGATGGCTGAGTGACAGAGCCCTGAAGTTGAATAGAAGCCCTATTGTTTGGGAAAATCTATGAGGCACATCCCTAAACTCTAGAATCTTTTGTCTGAGTCTGAAGGATACTGCTAGGCGCCACCTTTGATCTTTCTGAGGGTTTAAAAGGCATGTTATAGTCACGCCCTGGCTTCATCTTTAGACCATGCTTTTCTGAGAGCGCCCGTCTTTGCTCAGAAGCCATTTCTTAATTGCAGCATCATTTGCCATCCGGGGAGTTCCCAGAGGCAGCTAAACTCAAGGTGAAAGACACAGTCCTCCAGACTACCAAGTCTGCCCAAGTTCAGGGGTCCTCGGCGCCACCCTCACTTCACACTAGCTGGATTAAAATTCAGAGATTCCCATAGACTCCCTCAAGTTCAATGTTTTTCTAGAACGAGTCATAGAACTTAGGAAAGTGCAATACTTATTATTACAGTTGTATTACAGAAAAAAAATATTATAACCAAAGGACGAGATGCATAGGGTGGAACCTAGGACTGGCGCGGGGTGGGGGGGGGGGGTCCCAAATGCAAAGCTTTCATGTCCCAGGGAGGTGTAACCCTCCTGACATTGAAGTGTGACACTCACACACGGAGTATGGACACTCAAGGAAGCTCACTCAAGCTTTTAAGGTTTTGCAGGCATGACTGGTTGAGTTACTGCCCATGTACTTGAACTTGATCACCATCTCTTCCTCCCCCAAGACACACACTTTCCTTGGAGGTCAGGCTGATTTCACACGGCCCAAACCCCAACCCTCTACTCACATGATTGACCTTTCTGACATAGCCAGCCCTTACTCACCCTGAGTCATCTTGTTAGCATAAACCAGTGGTCGGCAAACTGCGACTCTTTGGCCCCTTGAGTGTGGCTCTTCCACAAAATACCACGTGCGGGCGCGCACCGACAGTGCGATTGAAACTTCGTGGCCCATGCGCAGAAGTCGGTTTTCGGCCTGCGCGAGTCTGTTTTGAAGAAGTACTGTTGATATTTGGCTCTGTTGACTAATGAGTTTGCCGACCACTGGCATAAACTATCAGGCATGGCCCAAGGGGCCCACCATGAACAGCAAAGACACGCCTATCACTCAGGAAATTCTATTGGTTTCTATGTTACCTCCCAGGAGCCAGGTCAAAGGCCAAACCTCTTTTTGGGTGAAGTTAATGCTTCAGGATGCAGGGAGATTGAGAATTTTCAAGATTGTGAAGTCCCAGCTCCTTCATGTTTGACATTTCTTTCTTTCTTTTTTTAATCTTGATTTCAGAGAGGAAGGGAGAGGGAGAGAGAGCTAGAAACATCAATGATGAGAGAGAATCATTGATCGGCTGCCTCCTGCACGCCCCCACTGAGGATCGAGCCTGCAACCCAGGCTTGTGCCCTTGACCAGAATCAAACTCGGGACCCATCAGTCTGCAGGTCGACACTCTATACACTGAACCAAACAGGTTAGGGCAACATTTCTTTCTTTGGCTTCTCTCTCCTCTTGCCTTCTACTCCAAGTAGCAAGAAGAAATCGGGCCGCTCCTTCGACAGTCCGGCTAGAACTCTCCTTAGCTAGATCACTCAGGTCACTAGTTACATTTTTTTTTTTGCTTTCCACACAACTGCAGGTGGCAGTGTTGCTAAACTTTCAGCTACTACACATCAGAAATCCCCTCTCCTCTGTTCAAAGAACATGTTCCTCACTTCCCTTTAAGCCAGTGGTTCTCAAGCTTCCTAATGCCGCGACCCTTTAATACAGTTCCTCATGTTGTGGTGACCCCCAATTTCATTGTTACAAATTGAACATAATGAAAGCGTAGTGATTAATCACAAAAACAATATGTAATTATATATGTGTTTTCCGATGGTCTTAGGCGACCCCTGTGAAAGGGTCATTCGACCCCTAAAGGGGTCGCGACCCACAGGTTGAGAACCACTGCTTTAAGCCCTCTCTGGCACGCTCCTCTTGGTTTAGTTTTTTACTAACATTTTTTCAAGGCAACCTAGGTCTTCTCCCCAGGGCTCCCCAGGCAGTGGGCTTTTGTTACAGCAGTGCTCCACTCTTAGTACCAAAATCTTACCTGTAATCTACTTCTGGATAACAAGTTACCTTATAAGTTAGACATTTAAAAAAGCAATTATGGCCCTGGCTGGTCTGGCTCAGTGGATAGAGCGTCAGCCTGCAGACTCAAGGGTCCCAGGTTTGATTACGGTCAAGGGCATGTACCTTGGTTGCGGGCACATCCCCAGTAGGGAGTGTGCAGGAGGCAGCTGATCGATGTTTCTAACTCTCTATCCCTCTCCCTTCCTCTCTGTAAAAAATCAATAAAATATTTAAAAAAAAAAAAGCAATTATGTGCCTGGCCAGTGTGGCTCAGTGATTGAACGTCAGCCTATGAACCAGGAGGTCACAGTTCAATTCCTGGTCAGGGCACATGCCCGGATTGTGGGCTCGATCCCCAGTGGGGGGTGTGCAGGAGGCAGCTGATTGATGATTCTCTCTCATGATTCATGTTTCTATCTCTCTCTCTCCCTCTCCCTTCCTCTCTGAAACCAATAAACATATATATTTTTATTTTTTTATTTATTTTTATTTTTATTTTTAATATATTTTATTGATTTCTTACAGAGAGGAAGGGAGAGGGATAGAGAGTTAGAAACATCGATGAGAGAGAAACATCGATCAGCTGCCTCCTGCACATCTACTGGGGATGTGCCCGCAACCCAGGTACATGCCCTTGACCGGAATCGAACCCGGGACCTTTCAGTCCGCAGGCCGATGCTCTATCCACTGAGCCAAACCGGTTTCGGCAACATATATATTTTTAAAAATCAGCAATCATGTATTACCTCACATAATTTCTGAGGGTCAGGAATCTGGAAGCCACTTAGCTCGGTGGCTTTGGCTCAGGTCTCTCACAAGACTGCAGTCAAGAGGTCATCCGGGGTTGCAGTCATCTGAAGGCTTGACTAGACTAGACCCGTGGTCGGCAAACTGGGGCTCGCGAGCCACATGAGGCTCTTTGGCCCCTTGAGTGTGGCTCTTCCTAAGCCTTAGGAGCACCCTAATTAAGTTAATAACAGTGTACCTACCTATATAGTTTAAGTTTAAAAAATTTGGCTCCCAAAAGAAATTTCAATCGTTGTACTGTTGATATTTGGCTCTGTGGACTAATGAGTTTGCCGACCACTGGACTAGACGATTCATTTCCAAGGTCACTCACTGGCTGTTGGCAAGGGATCTGTTTTTTGCCATGTGAGCCTCTCCATAGGGCTGCTCATGACGTGGCTTTCCCCAGAGCAAGTGATCTGAGAAAGAGAGTGCAACAAAAGCCATGGTGTCTTTATAACCTAACTAGAGGCCCGATGCACGAAGATTCATGCAAGAATGGGCCTTCCTTCCCCTGGCTGCCGTCACCACCTTCGCTCTGGCCTGAGCCGCCTTTCTGCCTTCCCACGCTGCCCAGAGGCCAGGAGGGGCTGGGGCGGTGCAGAACGCCTGCATCATGGGAATGACACAAGCCTCCTGCCCCAGCCCCGGCCACTCAGCATCTGCGTATGCAAATTAACCCACCATCTTTGTTGGATTAATTTGCATACTCACTCCTAATTGGCTGGTGGGTGTCACAAAGGTACGGTCAATATGCATCTTTCTCTTTTCTTAGTGTAGATGTTGGAAGTCACACACCATCATCTCGTCAATAACCTATTGTTCCCAGGGCAACCCTAGTCACTGTACTAGGGGACTACACGAAGGCGCGAGTACCAAGACAAGAGGATCCTCAGGGGCCATGTTGGCGACTGGTTACCACAGAGTCCTACCCATTTTACAGATGGGAAGCCTGAAGCTCAGAACGCAGGCACAGAACTCCGAAGTGGGGGAGCTGGGACACGAGCCCAGGCCTGTCCGAGGCCAAGGCTCATGCTTTCACCTCCCTCCTGCCCTCCACAGGACGGCGATGCCCTGGATTTGGAGATGCTGGCCCCCTACATCTCCATGGATGATGACTTCCAGCTCAACTCCAGTGAGCACCTGCCCAGGCTCTACCACAGACCTCTGGGGGTTGCCCCCCGGCCTCGAGCTCGGAGCTTCCACGGCCTGTCTCCCCCAACTCCTGAGCCCTCCCTGCTGCCCCGCTGGGGGAGTGACCCCCGGCTGAGCTGCTCCAGCCCTTCTAGAAGGGACACCTCCGCCCCATCCATGGCTGGGGCTCGGAAGAGGTGAGCCACAGTAGAGGAGGGATACCAAGGGAGTGTGGAGGGTCCCTGACCCCCTGTCTTGCTCCTGCCTCCTACTCCAGCCTCATTCTCATCATCCCTCCCACACTGACCCTGCCCAGGCCGTACCCACAGTGTGCCCCGCATGGCATGTTTGTCCCAACCTCTATGTCTTAGCCTAGGCCTCACCCTCCTTCTGGAGTGCACTTCACTGTGCTCACCATCTCATCCAGCGGTTCTCAACCTGTGGGTCGCGACCCCTTTGGGGGTTGAACGACCCTTTCACAGGGGTCGCCTAAGACCATCGGAAAACACATATATAATTACATATTGTTTTTGTGATTAATCACTATGCTTTAATTATGTTCAATGTGTAACAATGAAAATACATCCTGCCTATCAGATATTTACATGACGATTCATAACAGTAGCAAAATTACAGTTTTGAAGTAGCAACGAAAATAATTTTATGGTTGGGGGTCACCACAACATGAGGAACTGTATTAAAGGGTCACGGCATTAGGAAGGTTAAGAACCACTGGTCATCCAATCCCACCAGTCAGCCAGGCCCCCTCCGTTGGGACATATTTATATCTGGCCTACTGACGGTTTTTGTCATAGTTAAGAGGACTTGCCACAATGTCAGAGACACTGTCTGGAACTAAATTTCTTTTTTTTTTAAATATATTTTATTGATTTTTTACAGAGAGGAAGGGAGAGGGATAGAGAGTTAGAAACATCGATGAGAGAGAAACATCGACCAGCTGCCTCCTGCACACCTCCTACGGGGATGTGCCCGCAACCAAGGTACATGCCCTTGACCGGAATCGAACCTGGGACCTTTCAGTCCGCAGGCCGACGCTCTATCCACTGAGCCAAACCGGTTAGGGCTGGAACTAAGTTTCTAATACCTTTGAGAATCTATTGAAAGCTATGGACTCTTTTCCAAGAAAATTGACCTACACATAGAGACACACACTTTGCATATAATGTCAGAGGGTCCGTGCCCCTCTTCCAAAGATGTTAGATTCCTAATACGTAAGCTTTTGCTCACCAACTTGTGGGCACATGCCCATTTAGTCTCCAGAGTGGTCTCTACTGTCCATGTGAAGCTTTTATGCATGCATCTCAGTATTCCCCAAGGCTCCCAGCTTGACACTGGGTATACAGTTGGTGCCTAATAAAAACTTGTTAAGCCCAGTCGGCGTAGCTCAGTGGCTTAGCGTCGACCTGTGAACCAGGGAGTCACTGTTCGATTCCCGGTAGGGACATATGCCCAACCGCTCGGTCCCCAGTGTGGGCTCGGTCCCCAGTGTGGGGCGTGCAGAAGGCAGCTAGCTGATCGATGATTCTCTCTCATCATTGATGTTTCTCTCTCTCTCCCTTCCTCTCTGAAATCAATAAAAATATGTTTTTAAAAACTTTTTAAAATGAGGAAGGTAGTACATTAATGAATATAGTAGGTGGAGGGATAGATGATGGATGGATGGTGAGTGGGTGAGTGAGTGGATAGATACATGAATGAATGAAAGGATAGATAGATGGAGGTTGTATGGGTGGGTTATGGATCATTGGATAGATGAATGGGAAGATAGAGTGGTGGATGGATGGATGAATCAATGGCTGGGTGGATGGGTGGATGGATGGATGGATGGACAGGTGGATGGATGAGTAGATAAATAGGTGCTTGGGGGAGTGAATGAATACTCATCATCTACTCACACCAGTGCCCACACCTGCCCATGTTTGCTGTGTTCTGAGATTCCTGCCTGTTTTCCTCCAGGACCCTGGCCCGGAGCTCAGAGGATGAGGCCGAGGGGGCAGAGCTGCTGGGGGTGAGACCCCCTAAACGGTCCCCCAGCCTAAGACCCGAAAACTTCCTACTGCCTCCTCTCAGCCTGGTATGTGTGGGGATGTGTGGGGTTCTCTGGCCCTCAGAACCCAGCAGGCTTAAGCTTGCTCTTCTATGGATGGGAGAACCAGAGGGGACAGGGCTGACAGTCAGATAGAAGGTTGGTAACCCAGCTGGAGCTAGGACCTTGATATTTTAGCTCAGGTAAGGGGTAAGAAAGGGCTTTGGAAATGTATGTAAGTTGGTCGGAAGTACTAAGAAGACATTTAAGCAGGGGAAGGGGGAAATGACAAGGGTCAGTATCTGCTCCTGTGGGTCCCCTTTCAAACCTAGAACAGGTTTGGCCTTGGATGATTCGTGTAGTGTTAAGAGTACAGACAGTAGAGTCTGACTGGGTTCCGGTCAGCCCACCTAGTGACTGAGACCTTGGGCAGGTGATGTCCCCAATCTGAGCCTCAGTTTCCTCATATGGAAAGTGGGAGAGTTACATCTCACAGGACTGCCCTGAGAAGCACACTAAACCAGGCCCTTCACTGTTCCTCAGCGGGCGACAGATAAATGGGATAGAAAAGCAAAGCAAACTAGAACAGCATCCCTTCCCCTGCATTCTCCCTGCCTCGTCTTGCCCTGGTTGTCAATTCTGCACAACAGCAACCCTTTCTAAAAACCAGCCGAGACTGTGTGACTTCCACAAGGCCTCCCCCCAGGACTTTCCATGGTTCCCTACTGCCCACAGAAGAGCTCTCTGGCTCCTCACCCAACAGGGCTGTTTGAACATGAGGGGTGTGATGGATAATATCAATAGCTTATACACTGAGTGGCCAGATTAGGATGACCGGCCAGATTATGATGACCACCCCATCAGTACTTCATCGACACTTCCAAAAATACTGAATATTGAAAACTTCCTAAGCAAATACTCTCAAGGTTTTATTATTATTACTAGAGGCCTGGTGCACGGATTCGTGCACCGGTGCGGTCCCTCAGTCTGGCCTGCGCCTTCTCGCATCCGGGACCCCTCAGGGGATGTCAGAGGCTCGGTGCACAGATTTGGCCCGACCCCCACAGGCCAGGCCAAGGGACCCCACTGGTGTATGAATCCGTGCACTGGGCCTCTACTATGCATATAAGATCTTTAGTTAATCTCTTCCTGCCCTCCCCCCTACCCTTTTCCATCTAAGATTCATCAGTCTGTTCCATGTTTCCATGCCTGTGCATTGAGCGTCTGCCCCCTGGTGATCGGTGTGTGTCATAGCTACCGGTCGAACAGTAGAACGGTGGCTTAGGCTTTTATATATATAGATTATTTGCATAACTAATCTGGCCACTCAGTGTATTTATGAGTGCCTACCACGTGCCGGACACTGACTGCACTAGTTCCTTGCATGATTAAATTATTCAATCCCCACGGCCATTCTTGAAATATCACCATCATCGCCCACACTTACAATGGCAAGTTTAGGTAACTGCATCTGTCAGAATCTGAGCAAGAACCGGCACGCTCACAGGGGGTGTTGAGGAGAATTTAATGGGACTGTTGGCAATGGTGTGGGCAGCGCGTGAGGAATCAACAAGGGCTGGTGCAGCGCCCCCGGGCCCGCAGTGTGGGGAGCTGGCACCACCCCTGATGGAGTCCACACACAGAGCCTGCTGGGCACAGAGGGGGGCACGAGGCTGGAGGGACAGGCGGAGGGTGTCTGGGGCGGTGACTTCCCAAAGTCACACAGCTGATGAGCAGCCGCCGAACCCCCCAGTGCCCCTAACCACTGCACCGTCCTGCCTCCTTGGATACTGATCTCCATGATGCTGGTTTTGTCTCTGCCCTGCAGAACTTCCTCCTGACAGGACCAGCCCCGGGGCGGCAGCAGGATCCCAGCACCCACCTCCTGGAACTGAATGAGCCCCTGGGTGAGTACCAGCCTAGCTATGCAGCCGCCCTGGGCCCCCTCTGGGAGGGGAGGGGAGGCCCCGAGGGAGGCTTTGAATCTGGGCCCAGCCCCACGCCTAGACCTCCTGAAGCCTGTGTCTGATTACGCCTTGGGGCTGAGTCACACCTCGGTCATTACCAGCTGTGTGGTTAGGAGAAACAATTTTTGCTTCTGGAGTCTCTGTTCCACCCCCACCCGGTCAATTAGGATCTATCGTAATAGTTCTTACCTCAGGGAGATGCTTAAAGACTCGTGACACAGGGAAAGCTTAGCACGAGACCTGTTCATAGTAAACGCTTAAGAAACGCCTGCCTCGGTGCCACGCTGCTTCCATGGCACCTCTGCAGAGTGCAGGGTGCGAGACAAACCGCTCTCTGGCACAACTGCCAGTAGCCGGAGCTCAGCATCAGCCAGAGAGGTCTTTTCAAAGCACGAATCTGACCCTGGCCTGCCTCTGCTCTAAAGCCTTCCGTGGCTCCCTAGTGCCCTTCAGAGAGACTCAAGTCCCCAGGGTCTGACTGCTGCCTCATCTCAGACCACACTCTGCTTCTTCACACCCTCTGTTTCGGCCACAGTTGCTGTGTTTAGAGTCATTCTGTCCTTTTATACAGGTAACAAATGTATATATAGAACACACAGGAAATGCCAGACACTGTCCTAGGAGCTGGAGACACACTGTGAACAAAACATAGACATCTCTGCCCTTGCAGAGCTGACATTCTGGTGAGGGAGAGAGACGGTTCAGAGTTGTTAACCTAAAAACATTCAAACCCGTCAAGAATTTTTGTGAGTTTATTTGAGCCAAACTGTTGACCATTGCCAGGAAGCAAAATCTCAACGTATTGGGATAATGCTCCGGAGAATGGTGGTTTTACACCTTGTTTTATACATTACATTCAAAGGAGACGTAAGTGGGTCACATGAAATCCATTGGTGATAGATTAGAGAGGCGGGAGAAAGCAAAGGAGGGGGGACCTCTGGGATTGGATAAAAAGTAAAATGATAGACACCTACTTCTTTTACCTCAGTCAATCATTAATGTGATAACAATGAAGGACTTTGTGGTGTCTGTCCTGGCACCCAGGGCATTTGGTTGTGCCCTGAGGTGTCCGGAAAAAAGGGAAGTTACAAGTTACCCTGACATTTCTATGATATGTTATCATAGATGCAAAAAGACAGTAGGCTCAGTTAAGGTAAAGGTTGAACTTGTCCGGGAAGATACTGGCCTAGGACATGACTAACGACCGTAACCCTAACCGCTTTTAGTTCGTTTTCATTTCAGACCATCCTTTGTGGTTACTTTAGGCCTCTAAGTTTGCAAAACTGCCCTGCAGGCCTTCCCTGAGCTAGTCAGGTCAGCATGTAGCCTTTTTTTCCGTCCACAGAATGAAACAAACACAGTAAAGAGTGCAGGAGACAAGAAGTGCTACTGGAGAAAATAATGCATACAAAGGGACAGGGAGTCCCGGGGTGGGGGGATTTCAATTTTATGATTAGGCGTGATCTCATTCAGAAGGTGACGTTTGAGCAAAGACCTGATGGAGGTGAGGGAGTGAGCCGTGACAGTTTCTGGGGGTAGAGCATTCCAGATGGAGGGAACAGTGAATACAAAGATCTGGGGTGGGGTATATCTGTCTTATTTGGGGGAAATAAGACCAGAGTGCTGGAGCAGAGAGAGGAGGGGAGAGAGGTGTAAGGCAGATTCCATAGGGCCTCTGTAGGGCACTGCAATGGCTTTTAAATCATCTTGCTTGTGGAGGCTGCCTCAGGGCCTTTGCATGTGCTGATCTGGGTACCTGAAATGTTTTTCCATCTATTCTTTGCCTAATGACTACAACCTTTATTTTTAAGTTTTTTTTAAAAATTATTATTATTATTTTTAAACCTCACTTAAGGATATTTTTCCTTCTTTTTTTTCCATTGATTTTTAGAGAGAGTGGAAAAGAGAGAGGGAAAGACAGAGAGAAATATCAATGTGAGAGAAACACATCGATTGGTTGCCTCCTGCAGGGAGGAGCCTGCAACCGAGGTACATGCCCTTGACCAGAATCGAACCTGGGACCCTGAGGTCCAAAGGCCAATGCTCTATCCACTGAGCCAAACAGGCTAGGACTGACTGCATCCTTGAGATCTCTATCAAATATTACTCCTTCCATGAAGCCCCCCCCCCCCAACTTCCTAAGCTCAGGGCTCATAGCACTCATCACTGACCATATTTACATAGGTCAGCGGTCGGCAAACCTCGGCTCGTGAGCCACATGCGGCTCTTTGGCCCCTTGAGTGTGGCTCTTCCACAAAATACCACGTGCGGGCACGCACGTACCGTGTGATTGAAACTTCGTGGCCCATGCGCAGAAGTCGGTTTTCGGCCTGGACGAGTCTATTTTGAAGAAGTGGCGTTAGAACAAGTGGGGGGTGTTGGTCGGTCGGGCGACGGGAGGGCGCAGACGGGCCGCGGGATAGGCAGCGCGGGGGGAGGCACGTGCGATTCACGCACAAGTTGAGTGAGCCAGGCAGTCAGCAGTCTCATTGTGCAGTGGTTAGTGCTAGTCGCATCCGCAAATCGCGCGCGGGTGACAAAAGATAGACGAAACAAGTATACAGACGAGTGTGGATGGGAGAGTTGGAAGGGGTCGGCCTCAGCGAACGTACCTCAATCAGATTGAGGACGTTTTTTGGCAAAGGCCAGCTTAGGAGTACCCTAATGAAGTTAATAACAATGTACCTACCTATACAGTTTAAGTTTAAAAAATTTGGCTCTCAAAAGAAATTTCAATCGCTGTACTGGTGATATTTGGCTCTGTGGACTAAGGAGTTTGCCGACCACTGGCCTAGGTGATTGTGTAGCTATTTGGTAATTGGCTGCCTTCTCCCTCTCCCTGTGGGTGTGAGCCCAGTGAAGGCAAGGGCCAGGCCCATCTTGGTCACTGCCGTGTGGGCAGGCTGGCCAGTGGCTGGGCACAGAGCGGATCCTCAGTATATATTTGTAAAGGAAGAGCTAACATGTATCTAACCCTCACTCTGCCAAGATTTGTGCTAAATTTACATACATGACCTAACCGACTCCCCTAACTGGAATGCCAGCCCCACAAGGTTATGGAGTTTCATCCATCCCGTTCACTGCTGCGTCCCCATTGCCTGGCACACAGTAGGTGTTGCGAGAAAATGCTCACCTGTCGGAATTCAAATGACAGACTCCCCTCTCGAGGGCTGTCCCTTGTGGCAGGCACACTGGAATTCGCTGGCACAGGCAATATTTATCCTATTGCGCGAGTCCCTCCTCGGCTGAGTACTATGGAGTTTACAACCTATCCCAAACGTCGCCTAGGTCTTATGGTCTCCTATTGGGTTATTAAAAAAATAAAATAAAAATGGGCTGAGGCCTTTTCTAGATGTCTCCACCTCCCTTTGTCTAGGGCAGGGGTCCTCAAACTACGGCCCTCGGGCCACATGCAAATACAAATATTGTATTTGTTCCCGTTTTGTTTTTTTACTTCAAAATAAGATATGTGCAGTGTGCATAGGAATTTGTTCATAGTTTTTTTTTAAACTATAGTCCGGCCTTCCAACGGTCTGAGGGACAGTGAACTGGCCCCCTGTTTAAAAAGTTTGAGGACCCCTGGTCTAGGGCAGTGGTTCTCAACCTTCCTAATGCCGTAACCCTTTAATACAGTTCCTCATGTTGTGGTGACCCCCAACCATAAAATTATTCTCATCGCTACTTCATAACTGTAATGTTGCTACTGTTGTGAATCGTAATGTAAATATCTGATATGCAGGATGTATTTAGGCGACCCCTGTGAAAGGGTCGTTCGACCGCCAAAGGGGTCGCGACCCACAGGTCTAGGGGCATCTTCCTGGAACACGTGCCACCAGCCACGTGCACAGCTCTCATACCCTCTCCCCACCCCCCACATCCTGTTTGTTCTGGGGAAACTCAGTAACCAACTGGCCACATGCTGTTTCTTTTCTCTGAAGGTGAACCATAGAGGCATGTCTTGTACAGTGTTCAATAAATGAGGTAGACAGAAGTGTCTCGGTTTCCCAGGTAGCAACAGCACCAGTTATTGTTCAGAGCACTTCCCATGGATTCACTCATTTACTCCTCACAACGGTCTTGGGAGAGAGGCAGTTACGGGCCCATTTTACAGATGAGGTAACTGAGGCACAGAGAGGTCAAGTCACTTGCCCCAGGTCACACAGCAAGTAAACAGCAGAGCCTGGATTCAAACTCAGGGAGAGTCAGGCTCCAGGCTCCTTACCTACTGTCCCAAATACCCTGGACACCTGAGAGCAGAACTTGCCCAAGATTTCACTGCTACTTGAATCCAGGACTGCCTGCCTCATCACCCACTTTTAACTGTCAAGAAGGACCCATGGGTGGGGGTGACAATTCCCCACTGGTTTACCTTCTATCTCCCCCCCACAGGCCTGGGCCCTTCACTGCTCTGTCTCTACCCGGATGAGGACGCCACCCAACCCAAAAGCCACTTCCAGCCGGTGACAAGCTTGACCCAGGCCCACTGAGCCAGCTCCTCTTCCCATCTCTCTTCTTCCCAGAAAGGACCTCACCCACACTCCAAGCTGGCAGCCAATGCACAGTGGCCCCTGCCCACCTCGGGCCTACCTCAGTCGTCGCCCCTGTCCCCCTCCCCGATCCGGGGGCTCTTTGGGGTGGTCTCAGCTCAGTGACCTCTGGGAGGGGGTCTCCGGCCCCTTCCTCCTCTGTCTCTCAGGACTTCCCTTGGGGTTCTTCATACTGGTTACCTCATTTCTTTCTCCAACTCTTTTGGCTTCATTTTGGGTAATTAGGGGTGGGAGGCTGGGGTTGGGATCTGTGTTTCTAGGCCCTGGGGTGTATTGATAACCATAATCAATCACATTTCTTCCCATCTATCTTTCTTTTATTATTGCTCCTATTTTTGTTTTTAATTGCTATGAATCGCCGGGAGTCCATAAGAATGTGGGACTCTGACCTTCACACCCCCACTCAGGTGTCAATGGGGAGGGGAGCCTCTGGGCCAGACCCCCCCCCCTACCCAGTGACTTCTCATTGAGCCCTTAGCCTCCCAAGCAGCCACCCAGTTCTGCCTACCTGGCTACCTCCTCCACTCTGGACTTCTGTTGCCCCCAGCCTTGCCTGGACACTAACTTTATTCTTGAATCTCCTATTCCAGGTGTAGCCTCCAACTTCCTCTATTGGCTGCTTCCATACAATACAACCTCCAGCCTTCCCCAGTTCTAGACCACACAACTTCAGACTGTCTTTGGTTCCAGACTGCGCAACCTCAGACCTTTCTGGTTCTGGACCGCACAACCTCCAACGTGGTCTGGTGCAGGCCTAGCATCCTCCAAACCTCCCTGACTCTAGATCTCACAGTCTTCTGCTCTTTCCCATTCTGGACTTCATTACCTCCAACTCTGTTTTCATACCCCATGGCCTCCCAAGTTGTCTGATTCTAGACCTCACACCCTCAAACTCCCTCTGGCTCTAGAGCAGTGGTTCTCAACCTTCCTAACGCTGCGACCCTTTAATACAGTTCCTCATGTTGTGGTGACCCCCGACCATAAAAGTATTTTCACTGCTACTTCATAACTAATTTTGCTACTGTTATGAATCGTAATGTAAATATCTGATATGCAGGATGTGTTTAGGCAACCCCTGTGAAAGGGTTGTTCGACCCCCAAAGGGGTCGCGACCCACAGGTTGAGAACTGCTGCTCTAGAGCCTCTGACCACCGGTATCCTCTGGTTCTAGAACTCAATGTCTTTCTCAGGTTCTAGACCTCTCCCTGTAAACTCCTTTGTTCTAGAAGTCACTCTCTCCAATTCCTGCTGGTTCCAGATCTTACAACCGAGTGTTTTCTCTGGTTCTGGACCTCACAACCCCATGCTTCCTATTGGCTCTACTCGTCCTAATCTGGAACACATCTGGTTCCAAATCCAGACTTTCTAATCTCTAAATCCCATGATTCCCAGCGCATTCCTTTAAACTTTCTACACTCAAGACTTGCTTTTCTCATCAAAAAGGAGAAAATTGAGTTCTATGTCTTTTTAAAAAAATACATTTTTATTGATTTCAGAGAGGAAGGGAGAGGGAGAGAGAGATAGAAACATCAATGATGAGAGAGTGTCATTGGTTGGCTGCCTCCTGCACGCCCCACACTGGGAATCAAGCCCACCACCTAGGCACATGCCTTGATTGGGAATCGAACCATGACCTCCTGGTTCATAGGTGGACATTCAACCACTGAGCCATGCTGGCTGGGTTCTATGTCTTGATCTTATAACCAATACCTCCAAAACCGGACACCATGCTGTAGTTCTTTTTTATTCTAGATCTTATGACCTCTACCATTCACTGGTTCTAGACCACACAACCTCTAGACCTTGCAATTTCCAGGGCCATCTGATTAGCTCCCTTTTTTCTGGTTCTAGAACTTGGCCTCAAACGTGTCTGATTCCAGACCTCATACCATAGTCCCTTGGTCCTAGACCTAGACAGTCTCTAATTTCCCCTCACTCCAGATCTTGTTACTCCAAATTTACCCTGAGTTTAGAACCCAGCCTTCAAACATCTTCTGATTATAGAACTTGCCTTATAAATTTCTCTGGTTCTAGACCTTACAACACCCAACTCTTGATTCTAGATCATATGACTGCAGAACCCCTCTAGAACTTGGTCTTCAGGCTTTTTCTAATTCTAGTCCTTACTCTATAAATTCCTCTGGTTCTAGGTCTCACAGCTGCCAACTGCCTCTGGTTTCAGATCCAAATTCTTCTGGTTCTAGAACTCAGCCTTCAAATGCTTCTGATTCTAGAATCTGAACCTCACCCTATAGATTCCTCTAGTTCTGAATCTTACAACTCCTGACTCTCTGATTCCAGACTCCAACCACCTAACTTTATTTTGGCCTTCTCACTCCACTCAACTTGCCCCAATTCCTACTCTCTCTCTTGTTTTTAATCCTCACCTGAGGATATTTTTTCCATGGCTTTTCAGAGTGGGAGGGACAGAGGAGAGGGAAGAGAGACTCAATGTGAGAGAGACAGTCTGGCTGGTGTGGCCCAGTGGTTGAGCGTCAATCTATAAACCAGGTCACAGTTCGATTCCCAGGTTGCGGGCTCGATCCCAGTGTAGGACATGCCCATCAATGATTCTCTCTCATCATTGATGTTTCTATCTCTCTCTCTCTCCCTCTCCTTCTCTGAAACCAGAACCCCTTAGGTGCCTGGCTGATGCCCTAACCACTGAGCCCACCGGCCAGGACCCTACTCTCTTTCTTAAGTCTTCCCATTCAAGGTCCCATGTCCTCCAGGTTTCTCTTCTCATGGACTTCATGCTCAA